>NC_092339.1:204161212-204464242 GCF_046630445.1 Rutidosis leptorrhynchoides
AGTCCTTGGACAAAGTCACAAGTGAAATCTACAAAGGCTTAGGCAAATGGCAGAGAATCAACAACCTTTAAATGAGAGGCCAAGCTCTCTATTTATAGGTTTTGAAATATCCGCGATCCGCGAGTACCTTAACTATCCGCGGAAACTCAGCGGATTAAACCGCAGTCTTTATATCAATGCGAAAACATGACCGCTGTGCTTATTTTCAGCGAATATTGCATAGCTTTGCCTTATAATTTGCGCAGTTCAGCCTTTGGCCTTTAGCCAATAAAATATACATATACAATGCTATGTATATGATCAAGTCCCCCCCAGTTTATTATGATACATATTGCGAAACAAATGTATCATGATAAACTCTAAAAATTCGCAGTTATCGCAGTCAATATTCACCTTGAGGAATTTCGCATTAACCTAGTTACCGTTATAACAGTCAATGTTACCGTTTGAATTATCTCAATAGATTATTATCACAATTAACTCCGTCGCCTATATATATTGTGAACTGAAATCACAAATTCACTACTCATTTTACTAAAATATCAAAGAATTACCCAATTCATCAATCAATCGTTATCATTTTAATCATTTTTTGCAGCTCTCTTTTAATTTGCAATGAAGATTAACGAGTTAGATAGGAAAGCTGATCCAAAAACTCTGATCACTAAACTATTAACGAGCCCGGAGGCTAAATCATCATCATCGAAAGAAAAGCAGCCCATTCCAATCGTTGATTTAACCTCTAAATCTCCTTATTCAAAGCCGAGTACTACCAAGCGACCGTTACAAACACCGCCATCTTCGTAAAGCAAAAAACCTAAACAACAGGAAATGTTCCTCACGACGATCCATTTATACCGGAACACGAAGGGGAACAGCAAACTGGTTTATTGCGAATTGCCTTTGAAAATGTAAAATATATATTATTTTTATTTCGCCGACTAACCAACGACGTTATTTTGCAGGCGATTCTTCTGGTGATCCTATCTTTGCAAGTCCGAACACTCTTGATCAAATCAACGAATTGTTCCGCACTCCACCTGACTCTTATGGAGTGCGAATTGATGGTTTAGCAGGATATACTTACGCTTCAGCTGCCGCTGCTCTGGATCAGCGCCAACAAATGAAGTTAGCAATCCCCGGCGAGCTTCGCCGCGAGTTCTCTAAACTCTCTGCGCTAGACGCGCATAATAGTTTTGTTCAAAATTTCTACATGTGCTTTAATTCAGCATATGATGTTATATGCCGTCAAGAACAATTTTTCAATGTTCTTGAAGCTGAACAACTAAAGTATAATGCGGAAAAGATCAAAGATGAAAACAGTGAAAAACGCTGTATTGATCTCTCCTATGAGTTAACCGCAGCAAAAACCACCGTTGATGACTTGAAACAACAGGTTACTGATGCGAATGAGAAAGAAAAGCAACTGCAGGACACTATTAAAACACTGTCAGAGATTGTGACGAAGCTAACGACAGAGCGAGACAACGCTCTTGCTGCTAAAGCCTCTGCGGAACTTGAGTTCACCAAGGTCCGCCAACATCTCCCTGAACTGGCTAGAAAGATCCTTAATTCCAAGCCTGTTTCTGTAAATTTTTCAACATTTGCCTCCGCATTAAGGCTACGCGAGAGGGTTGAATTTATGGATGAGATTGCTATTCGCTGCCCACTGCCAGACCCACTACCAGCTGCATTAGCTGATCGCCTTTGCTCACTGGAAGATGCGAAGTCAGCATATGTGGTCGCTCAACAGGGCATAGCCGAAATTCCCCTCCCCAAAATAACCACGATAAGTGAGCAAGAAGATACCACTGTAGATGACATCATCAAGCTTGACTTAACCCATGATTAATACTCACTTTGTATAATCAGCACGCAGCTGCTTCTGCGATTTTATTAATAAAATTTCGCTTTTTCATATTTTTGCAAGTACTTCTATTTTTATAGCGCTTTCATTGTCAATATTCATAACACAAACTTGTCCTTTGCAATTTCCAACATATATTATTGTGCACATAATAAATGCGTACTTTTACGAAACAATCTGTATGCGTATATGCTTATACGTTATGAATCTTCTAAGTCCACCGAAACGATCCTTAGGTATGTAATCGGCATTGCGAAGCATCTAAATATTGGAAAGATCAAATATTTAGGAGATAATATTCCTTTCGCAATAATTCGCGTGCAAAAATGGGCAATTTCATCACTTTGCTATATAAACAATGCGGAATATAAAAATATGAAATTAACTGCAAAACATATCATATTTATTCGCATTAGAACTTTCGCATACTTTTACAAGTGAGTATTCTTAAAATTTTAACAAGCGTGATCAAGACTTGCAAAAAATTAAAAACAAGGACACTTAATAAGTATTTCAGCCATGTGTATTGAATATAATTTTCGCGATTTTTTACATATACAATTGTTAAATTCCGCAAAACTATGCATAATATCGCTTTAAAAGGACAGCATGCCATGCATTAGGCAAAGTTCACCCTTCCACGTCCGCGAGCTTATATGAGCCTGCCGCATTAATTACCACAATTTGATAAGGGCCTTCCCAATTAGGACCCAATTTGCCTAGCTTTTCTGCTCTGCTTGCCTCATTATTACGCAACACCCATTCACCTATAGCGAATGATAAAGCTCGCACTCTTTTATTATAATACTTAGCAATTTGCTATTTATTATTTGCTTCTATGATAGCAGCTATTAATCTCCGCTCTTCTATAAAATTGAGATTTTCGCACAACGCAGCATCATTTGCTTCTTCATCAAAGTTAGCGATTCGATGCGTTGGTACTAAAATTTCAGCGGGGATTACTGCCTCAGAGCCATAAACCAGGCTAAATGGTGTTTCACCTGTACTCTTTTTGAAAGTTGTACGATGTGCCCATAAGACATTGGGTAATTCATCTATCCAACCAGTTCGCTTTTCGCACAACCTCTTTTTTATTCCGCTTACAATATCGCGATTTGTTACCTCGCATAAACCATTAGCTTGCGGGTGCGCTACTGACGTGAACTTTTGTATTATGTTTAAGTCAGTGCACCACGTCTTAAATGGATCCTTCGCTATTTGTGCGCCATTATCGCTAACCAATTCTCGCGGAATACCAAATCTGCACACAATGTATTCCCACACAAAATTTCGCACCTGCACACCAGTGATTGTGCGAACCGCTTTCGCTTCAACCCATTTAGTAAAATAATCAATTGCAACGATTAGGAATTTAACATTGTCAGGTCCTGCAGGAAATGGCCCCACAATGTCAATGGCCCATTTACTAAACGGCCATGGCGAATTAACAGGGATCATATCATGCCTCGGCATTCGATTCTGCGGAGCATGCCTTTGGCAACTTTTACAGCGTTTAACAATTTTTGCCACATCGCGGTATAGGGACGGCCAAAAGTATCCCATCCGCATAATTTTCGCAGCAATAGTCTTGTATCCTGAATGTAGCGCACAAATACCATTATGCACTTCTTCAACAAGCATTTCCGCCTCGATTGGTCCAACACACCGCATCATCGGTCTGCAGTACGATTTGCGATATAAGACATCATCTTGTATGAGATACATCGGCGTTCGCTCTCGCACTAAACGAGCTTCGCGACTATCCTCTGGCAAAATATCATTGCGAATATATTGCAGGATTGGTTCCATCCAATTTGGCTGCGCCTCTGTAACAGATGCTACCATTAAATCACTATCAATTGACTTACTTGGCAATTCCTCAACCCATACTTGTTTTTGAAAATGCGAAAATGTTAGAGCGGCTAATATGCTCAAAGCATCTGCCTTTTTGTTTTGACTTCTAGGCACTTGCGCGAGTTCAAAGTATTCGAACCGCGCAGTAGTTTCTTTTAGCAGTTGAAAGTACTTCTACATAGAAGGATCATGCGCTTCAAAAGATCCGCTAAACTGATTCGCTACTAGTTGCGAATCTGTAAATGCATGCAACTTAACAATATTCATTTTTTGCGCGATATTTAAGCCTGCAAGCAATGGTTCATATTCTGCCTCATTGTTTGTCACATCAAAATTAAACCGCAGTGCGTAAGTGTGCTCTTCGCCGTTAGAACTTACCAAAACTAAACCCGCACCTGCACCTTCCGCACAAGAAGCACCATCAGTATATAACTCCCAAGTTTCATTAACTGCTGGTTTTAGCGCGGTTCGCTCATTAATTAATTCCAACTCTCCAGACAGCTCTGCTAGATAATCTGCCATAACTTAACCTTTTTCCGCACTTCGCGGAAAGTAGGATATTTGATAGGCACCCAACTCCACTGCCCATAATGCGAGTCTACCGGAAATCTCCGGTTTTGTTAAGACTTGCCTGATTGGCAGATTGGTTAGCACATGCACTGGATGCCCCTGAAAATATCTACGTAGCCTTCACGTTGTTAAAATGAGCGCATATACAAACTTTTCGATCGGCGCATAGTTTATTTCGCTAACAAAATATACTGGCTTTTGTATTTTGTTTCTTTCCGCTATCAAGACTGAGCCAAACGCTTCATTTGCTACTGAAATATATAGATAGAGAATTTCGCCATGAATTGGCGCTGTTAGTGTAGGCAAAGTTTTCAACAGGTTTTTCATCTCTTGAAACGTAGAATCTGCTTCAGCGGTCCAAACAAAATTCTTCTGCTTCAAGCAACCTTTTAAAGTTTTGAAAAATGGCAATTGTCGCTCAGTAGATTTAGACAAAAAACGCGTTGGGGCCGCCAATTTGCCTGTTAAACATTGCACTTCCTTAACCGTCTTTGGCGCGGTCATATTTCCTTCAGTTTCGCCGAAACTGCATTTCAGCGGATTGAGCTTCATGTTTATCTCACGCAGTTTATTAAATGTTTCGTGCATATCTTCAACGATTCACTCTTGTGTTGTACTTTTGATGACTAAATCATCGACATAGGCCTCAAGATTACGCCCTATTTGCTTATCAAACGCGGTGTCAATCAAGCGCTGATATGTCGCACCCGCATTGATTAGTCCAAAAGGCATCATTATATAACAATATATGCCTTTGCCTATATGAAACGCGGTTTTATCTGCGTCCTCTTGCGCCATAAGGATTTGATGATAACCTCTTGCCGCATCCAGAAAACATTTATATGGAAATGCATGGAAAGATTCCACCTTTAAATCAAATTCTGGCAGCGGATAATTATCTTTGGTGCACGCTTTATTCAGATCATTGTAGTCAATACACATTCGCCAGGAATTATCTGGTTTTTTCACCAATACTGGATTCGTGATCCATGACTGATATTGTACTTCGCGCAAAATTCCAGCTCGGACTAATTTTGTGACTTCTTCGCACAACCATTTGACGCGATCTGGGGCCATACCCCTTCGCTTTTGCACTACTGGTTTTAGAGCTGGATTTACATTTAGCTTGTGTTCCACAATGTGACGCGGAACACCGGTCATATCGTTTTCGCACCAGGCAAAAACATCCATATATTCATCAAGTAATTGCACAATTTGCTTTCGAGTATCCGCACTAAGATTGCGACCTACTTTGATTTTCTGTTCTGGATATGCAGGATTAACTATTTCCATGCTATCCTCCTTATCCGCAGTATCCTCAGGTTTCTGACCTGCAGTTTTTACATTGACAGCCGCGCAAATAGGCGCTATGCTCGCTGAACATATTGCAGCAATTCCTTTATATGTTGGAAATTTAATCATGCCATGAATTGTGGACAGTACAATTCCAAATTTGCTTATAGCGGTCCTTCCTAGCAACATGTTATAGCTAGAAGAAGCTCGCATAACATAGAAATCTAGCCGTGCTTGTCGCGCTAAAGCATTATTATTTACATCTGCTAGCTCGATGTTCAGTGACAAGACACCGATTGGTAGCGAAAATTCTCCTGCAAAACCGGTTAGCGAAACCGCAGTCGTTTGCAGATTTGCTTTAATATCCTCTAGCAACTGAGCGAAACATTGTTCGTAAATAATATCAACGCTACTACCATTATCAACATGAACTTTCATCATTGTGATATTAGCGTCCGCAATTTTACACGATACTATTATCGGCATTTCAGAAAAATCGTCGCTCTGCATTGTTGGAAAGCTAATTGGCGCTGATTGCCAATTATGATACATTTTGGCAGATTTTCGCTTCTTTCCTCTTTTTTGGACATTCATTCGCATAGTGGCCATGTTATCACTATTATCGCCAATTTTATTCATTATTTACTGCCAATTTGAAAACACGCACCTGCAAATCATCGCAACAAAAACACGATTGAAATTAAACCGCCTAATTAATTGTTTAACAGCGTAAAACAAAAATTTTCAGTTTAATTCGTAAAACGTGTCCCACGGATGGCGCCAATTGATCAATCCTTAATTAATGATGTTGTTTAATTACAGATTGAGTGCAATACGATTATAATGGAGGATGGGATGTTCGATGATTATTTTGGGCCCCGATGATCGTTTTTCACTTTAACTATCAAGTGATCAACCACCCCGACCCGGTCTTCGTTATCGATTAGCATGATTCACCTTAACTCAATGTAAGAAGTCCTTGGGCAAAGTCACAAGTGAAATCTACAAAGGCTTAGGCAAATGGCAGAGAATCAACAACCTTTAAATGAGAGGCCAAGCTCTCTATTTATAGGTTTCGAGATATCCGCGATCAGCGAGTACCTTAACTATCCACGAAAACTCAGCGGATTAAACTGCAGTCTTTATATCAATGCGAAAACATGACCGCTGTGCTTATTTTCAGCGAATATTGCATAGCTTTGCCTTATAATTCGCGCAGTTCAGCCTTTGGCCTTTAGCCAATAAAATATACATATACAATGCTATGTATATGATCATTGTTAACCCAATGTTTATAATATCAAATGAGATTTTAAATTATTATATTATCATGATATTATCATGTATTAATATCTCTTAGTATGATATATATACATTAAATGTCTTTACAACGATAATCGTTACATATAAGTCTCGTTTAAAAATCATTAAGTTAGTAGTCTTGTTTTTACATATGTAGTTCATTGTTAATATACTTAATGATATGTTTACTTATCATAATATCATGTTAACTATATATATATATATATATATATATATATATATATATATATATATATATATATATATATATATATATATATATGTAGTGACCCGTCCTAATCCACCTGGATGAAGTCTTCAGCAGATGGTCCCATTGCGAGGTACTGACCTCTATATGCCATGAACGACTCCATGTAATATCTTTAAAATGAGCAAAATGCACAGCGGAAGATTTCTTTCATACATGAGAATAAACTGAAGGTATTTCGTATGCCCGAGAGACATATTAAATTAAAGTGGCTAATATGTTTTGATCCAAGTCGGGTCATACCCAATAACAAACTTACCGACACCTTATAAGTATTAAATCTTAACGGTTGGATCGTTAAGTAAATACGCGACGCTTGAACTTTAGAAAATCGGTTTTCTAAAATATCATCACTTGAGATAAATTATTTGGATAATTTATATGTAATTATTTATAGGTTTAAATAATTATGTTGTGTTATATTTTATAAAATGGTTTATAAAATCATTGCAAGAACAAATAAATATACAAGTTTTATAAAAGTTTATACAAGTTTTATAAAAATTACATCTTGTATATAAAAATGGGTTAGTGTGTGGGCAGATTTTGTAGCCCCAAGAAATGCCCTCCCATGCTTATTCCTTTGGTATTTTTGAGGCTTCAACTTTCAAGGACAAGCACATCAAGTATACCAAGGCATTTGACCAAAAACTTGAATGTAACACACATACAACACACTTGAAAAATTCTGCTCTCTTTCTCTTCATTTCTGGCCGAAACTTTCAGCCTTTTGGAGAGGGTTTTCAAGTTTATTTTCAAGCTAAATTTAAGTGTCAATAAATCCTAACCATTGCATTAGGTGTTGGGTAAAAGTTTGGGGTATTATCTCTTGAGGTTTCATAGTTTTGGGACTCCATTCATCACCATCTTTTACAACCTGCTGTCCAGATTTTGGGTTCAAAGAAAAGTGGGTTTCTAGCTTGGTTTTAAGGTGATTAAGTGTATAAAACATAACCAAGTTCAAGGGTGGTGTTGGTGCATCAAAAGCTTGGGGTTTTAACACACTTGTTCATCATCTTCATTATCATTTTAACCTCCTAACTTGGAGAAGGTATAACTTCATGAACTAGCTCTTTTACTTTTAAGCATATATTCTTGACTTGATATTCATATGGGATTCATGTTTAAATGGTTAAACTTTATATTAATTTGTTTACATTAATATGCTTCCGCTTTATGTTCAAATTGGTTTTGACATGCTCTACATGAAACTTGTTAATATAATGAATTCCAACAATGGTATCTAGAGCCAAAGTCATAGATATATGCTTCTTGTATTTGGCTTGTAAACCCATTTTCTTTACAATCTAGTAACATGCATGAAACTAGAAAGTAAAATTTTTGGGTTTTGGGTGGGGGTTATATTTTGGCCGAAAATATGGGGTTCCAAATGGGTTTTGGAGCTTCAAGTTTGGCCAAGATTTGTTGTTGTTTTGGTTCACAATCATGCCTTGACCTTGTGGTTGGATTTGTGTGTGATTTGGTTGTATTTTGATGCTTGTAAATTCATTCATTTGGTTTGTAATAATCTTGTAATTTTATGATGTAATTTATTTTATTTAGTATGTAAAATAGATTAGGTTGTAATTTCCTTTTCTAGAAAAAATGTATTAGGTTATATATTTTGTAAAAAGAAAAGTAAAGATTCAAGAAGATTACAAGATGGAGCATAAGGATGCAAGAGTTAGTGGGAGATTTGTTAATCTCCTACTTTGTGATTTTAACCCTTTAGGTAACACTTGTTTTGGCTAAACAAGTGTTTACCACTTTGGCATGATTGTGGACTTTTATTTTGCATGCTTGGTTGTTTATTGTATGATTGTGGATTGTATGTTTGTATGCTACAAGTTAATCACACAAGTTAACAACAAATAAAACTAAAATTTAATTGGTTAAATTAGACGTTATTAACAACATGCAAAAATGACAATTTAAATGGTTAAATTGAAACAACAAAAGGACACTAATAAATGGTTATTAAGGACATAAATAACAATGCATATAAAATGATTTATAGCAAAGTAATTGGCTTTACTAATATGACATGAAAATTGGCTTTTCATAATGAACTATACACCAAATGCATGTTGGTGTATGGCAAATGTTTTCTTAAACTAGAATTTATGAAAACTTAAAATCCCTTAACTAAAACTAGGCAAATAAGTTAAACGCCATCCTTTTGTAAGAACACTTGAACATAGTAGTGAACTCATAATGGAATAAAGGTCACCTAACCATTATGAACTAACTAATATGGTTAAGGTAAAATTCGCATGCTTGTGGGATAAAGGTCACCTAACCACTTGTATGTTAATTTTACAAGTTTACACAAGTAGGACGACTTGATTTAGAAATCATGAACTTAGGGTCACCGAAGCATGAGGAACAAATAGGCGTTGATGGGATAAATATGCCATGCAAAAGGATTGCATGATCCCATAATTTAGAAGTTGCAAAAGGATTGCAATTGTCATATAAATGACTACCTAGCTAAATCAAATAACGGGATAAAGGTCACCTAACCGAAATTTGATTTATCGTTGGATTCTAATATTTAATAAAACAATTAATTATAAAAGGGTGTTGTTTATTAAATTTAAAATCGATACTAAAATGAACTTTGTTAAATTTTGTAGATGGCCGCAAATAACAACAACATGCAAAATGCACCACTTAACCTAAACAACCTATCATTAAGGTCTCTCCTCGAGAAAGACAAACTCAACCATACGAACTTTATGGATTGGTTCCGTAATCTTAGGATTGTCCTCAAACTTGAGGACAAAGCGTATGTGTTGGAGGACCCTATTCCCGACCAACCGGATGAGGAAGATATAGAGGGCATGGCTTATTATGACAAGTATTGCGCCGATTCGGTGCAAGTCGCTTGTCTAATGCTTGGGACTATGATACCCGAACTCCAAAAGGATTTCGAACATCATAGTGCATATGACATGATTACGCAATTGAAGGAGATGTTCCTTCAACAAGCACGTGTCGAGCGCTTCGAAACGGTTCGAGCGCTACATGCATGTCGTATGGATGACACCCAATCCGTCTCCTCTTATGTCCTCAAAATGAAGAGCCTTATTGATCGTGCTAACCGTCTTAACCTAAACATATCAAATGAGTTAGCCACCGATCTTATCCTTAATTCCCTATCAAAAAGGTTTGATCAATTTGTAATTAATTACAATATGAATGGGATGGATAAGAGCATAGGTGAGCTTCACGGTATGCTTAGAACGGCGGAAACTAGCATGGGTAAAAGGGCTTTACCCGTGTTAGCAATCGATCAAGGTGGGTCCAAAGGTAACACCTCTAAGCCAAAGGTGGCTAAGAGAAAAGGACCCGCCTATCAAGGCAAAGGGAAGGGGAAGATGGTTACCCCAACCATCAACAAGGCCAAGAAGCAAAAGGTCACCGAGAAGGCAAACCCCAAAGAAGACCCGTGTTTCGGTTGCGGTGAAATGGGTCACTGGAAGCGAAATTGCCCGGTCTATCTTAAGGAGTTGAAGGACAAGAGGGATGCGGGGCAAACCTCAGGTAATATATATATGGTATATATTGAGCTTAATATTACTTCTTCTAATACATGGGTATTAGACACGGGATGTGGAACTCATATTTGCAATTCTTTGCAGGGGTTCAAAAGAAGTGATCATATGGCGGGAACATCGAGTCTCTATATGGGCAATGGTGCAAAGGTGCATGTTAAAGCTCAAGGAGATTTTGTTTTGAAGCTTCCAAGAAGATTGGAACTTATTTTAGAAAATGTTTTGTATGCTCCGGATTTGTGTAGAAACATTATTTCTATTTCTCGTTTGAAACAATGTGGTTTTAATGTTAATTTTATTAATGATGATATCCATGTTTGTTTAGATAATGTGTTCTATTTCAAGGCTTCGCCTTCAAATGGAATTTATGAATTGGTTCATGATGACACATCATCTAGTAGCTCAATGTACCATACAAGCACCAAGAAACTTAAAAGGGATTTGAGTGATTCCTACTTATGGCATTGTCGCCTTGGTCACATAAACAAGAACCGAATGCATACACTTCAAAAGAATGGACTTTTGAAATCAAATGAAATGGATTCGTTTGATGTATGTGAATCTTGTTTACAAGGCAAGATGACTAAAGCACCTTTCAAAGGGACCTACGAAAGGGCTAAAGACTTATTGGGATTAATACATTCGGATGTGTGTGGACCCTTTAAGCCCATGACAAGGAATGGTGAAAGATACTTTGTTACTTTCATTGATGACTTTAGTCGTTTCGGATATGTCTACTTGTTAAGACATAAGGATGAAACTTTTGAAGCATTCAAAGAATATCAAAACGAAGTACAAAATCAACTCAATAAGACAATTAAGGTACTTCGTACCGATAGAGGAGGTGAATACCTAAGCGATGCCTTCCAAGATCATCTTAGGAGTTTTGGGATCATCTCACAACTTACTCCACCCGGAACACCCCAACTTAATGGAGTTTCTGAAAGGAGGAACCGAACCCTAATGGATATGGTTCGATCTATGATGGCAAGAAGCTCGTTACCTCTATCATTTTGGGGTTATTGTCTAAGCTCCGCGGCTCGTATTTTAAATATGGCCCCAACCAAGAAAGTGGAACGAACTCCTCATGAGATGTGGTTTGGAAAACCTCCTTCTCTTTCATACTTGAAAGTATGGGGATGTGAAGCTTATCCTAAGTGTCATGTTGCTAATAAGTTGCATGCTCGATCCACAAAGTGTATCTTCATAGGATATCCCAAGGATGATATGGGATACTATTTCTATGATCCGACCGAGCAAAGTGTATTTATTGCTCGAAAGGCGGAATTCCTTGAAACCAAATTCCTTATGGAAGGTGATGGTGGAAGGAAAATAGATCTTGTAGAGGTACAAGATCAAGTTGATGATACACAAATGGTTGACACTAGTACTCAACATGAGGATGTTGAAAATGATCAAGTGGATGATCAAAGTACACAAGACGTTCGAAGATCTAGTAGGATTAGTAATCCTCCTGAGAGATATGGTTTTCTCGTGGATGGTTGCTATACGGTTGATTTGGATGAACCGACAAACTACGAAGATGCTTTATCAAGGATTGATAAAGATAAATGGCAGGAAGCCATGAACGCCGAGATGCAATCCATGTATGAAAACCAAGTTTGGGAACTTATAGTGCAACCTCCTAGCTCCAAGCTAGTTGATTGCAAATGGCTTTTCAAGAAGAAAACCGACATACATGGAAACTTGGATACATACAAAGCTAGACTTGTAGCAAAAGGTTTCACTCAAACTCAAGGGGTTGACTATGATGAAACTTTCTCGCCAGTGGCAATGCTAAAGTCTATTAGGATATTATTTGCCATTGCTGCTCACTATGACTATGAAATATGGCAAATGGATGTCAAAACCGCTTTCCTAAATGGATATCTTGAGGAAGATGTCTATATGGTACAGCCCGAAGGTTTTGTTGATCCGAAAAATCCTAAAAAGGTATGCAAGTTAAAGAAATCAATCTACGGATTGAAACAAGCATCTAGAATGTGGAATCATCGTTTTAATGAAGAGGCAAAGAAATTTGGCTTCATTAAAAATGGTGATGAAGCTTGTGTATACAAGAAGGCTAGTGGGAGCTCTATAATATTCCTTGTGCTATATGTGGATGATATATTATTATTTGGGAATGATATTACCACAATGCAAGGAGTCAAAACTTGGCTAAAGAGTTGCTTCTCCATTAAGGATCTTGGAGACGCACAATACATATTGGGGATAGGGATCTATAGGAATAGATCCAAGAGATTGATAGGTTTAAGTCAAAGTACATACATTGATAAAATCTTGAAAAGGTTCAAGATGGAAAACTCTAAGAAAGGTTTGGTACCTATTCAAAGAGGAACCGTTCTCAGTTCATCTCAGTGTCCTACCACGAAAGATGAACAAGAGAGAATGAAGAAAGTCCCATACGCATTTGCTATTGGGTCTATCATGTATGCGATGATATGTACTAGACCGGATGTGTCATGCGCTCTAAGCTTGACAAGTAGATACCAGAATAACCCAGGAAACAGTCATTGGATTGCTGTTAAAAGTATATTGAAATACCTTAGGAGAACTAAGGATATGTTTCTAATATATGGGTCTGGTGAGGAGGAACTCGCCGTAAAAGGTTACGTGGACGCGAGTTTCCAAACTGATCGAGATGACTCTCGATCACAATCCGGTTATGTCTTCATGTTAAATGGTGGTGCAGTCTCTTGGAAGAGTTCAAAACAGGATGTTGTTGCGTTATCCACTATAGAGTCGGAGTACATTTCCGCCTCACTGGCAGCTCAGGAAGCTGCAAGGATGAAGAAATTCATCGACGACTTAGGAGTGGTCCCTTCCATTCAGGACCCTCTTGAGATCTTTTGTGACAACGAGGGTGCGATTGCTCAAATCAAGGAACCTCGTGCTCATCAAAAGACTCGTCACATTGAGTGGAGATTCAACTACATCAGGGATGAGGTTTGTAACGACCCGCACTTTTTCGATCGTTCTATACTTATAAGATTGATATTTACATAAATTAAACATTTCCAACTTGATAAGCAATCCAAATTGTTGAGACTTATGTTTCCGAAAAGAGTTTTACACAACGTTTGACCGTCTAGTTTGACCGATGATATCACGAACTATACAATATATGATAATTATACGTTTGTGTATATATATGTATATATACATATTTAACATGATTAAAGAATGTTTTAATATCTCATTTTGTATTAATAACAATAAGTTACAAGTATATTTTGAAACTACTAACTTAAGTTTTCAAAACGATAACTATACGTAACGTTATTTGACATAAATACTTAAGACTTATAATGTTATACATATATTGTATAAGTAATGTATTTAATCACTTTTAAAGACTTAAATACATAAAACCATATAAGTGTATTCACAAAAGATAGCTATATTTGAATCCTCATTCCATTTTTCACAAAATTTCTATACGTATATCTACGGTATATGTACCGTATCATACCCAGCTCCTATACGTATTTACTAATAGTAAATACACATCAAAATCACCACCTAACCAGCCATTGTTCATGCCATGAGGGCTAGGTAATTGAACTTGGATGCAAATAAGACTAGATACATAAAATGATAGCTTGAATTTTTGTCTCCATACCCCCCATTCACGTTTTTTTTGGTGTATATATACATGCTCATTTTGATCCATTTTTACTACCATTTTCTTATCAAAAACACACACTCTTTCTTACTCTCTAAACTCCATAACAATCCAGCAAATAACCAAGAAGATCTAGCCATAAAAACCATACTAAAACACCATAAGAAAACTCTTACAACAACACTTCAAGAAAACCTTCCAAGAACACCAACTTACTTCCAATCTTTCATCCACTTCTATCACCCTTTTGATTCTAGCTTCTTACTCCTCTTTTACAGCAAACTTATCCAAGGAACTTGAGGTAGAATCTATGTTCATAACCTTATTCGATTCATATATATATAGCTATCTTATTTTGTGGTACAAAAGTTTAACAACAAGAACATAGTTTGAATGTTTTCAAACTTGTTTGCAAACTAAATAGATCCTTCTAACTTAACTTTTAAAATACTTCAAGACATGTAACATAACTTATTTATATGTTAATTTAACAAGGTAAAACTTGGTTTTTCAAAGTATAAGTATTTTTGGAAAAATGGTCATTAAATGATTTTGTTGTAACAAAAATGTTTAACTTCATATGTTTCACTAAACTTTCACCTATGCCGTATGATTTTGAATACAAACCAAGGTATTTACAGTTCATAGTCTTAAAGAAGAACTCGATCCAAGAAGATGGCAATTTGAATCAACGAAAACGGACTTGTAACGAAGAAACTATGACCGAAACAAAATTGGTTATCCAAGACTTAATTGACTTCGGGATTCATTGGAAAAATTTACATAAAATCACATCTTTATAAGATAACATGATATTTTATATATATGTACTCATAATTCAATTTTATATGGTTCAGGATCACCCGTAAACAACACGAGAAGATTAATCATAAGATCCCATGATTGTACGCAACACGTCATTTGACAACACCGGTACTTTATGTACGCAACACGTCATTTGACAACACCGGTACCATGGGTCAAGATTAATCTCGACCAATACATATACGATGAGGTTTTATTTATTTCGTTGGGGGTTTTATTTATTTCATTGCGGGTATATTAAACAACTAAAAATGAACCATTAAAATTGAATTACTAACAACGAACTGCTAACTACGGACTAAGGAATTATTCAAAGTATTAAAAGTATAACAAGTATATATATGTGATGTTTGTTTAAAAAGAAAAGGTATTGATATATTATATATGGATAGGTTCGTGATATCAACCGGAAGACCGAGTCAAAATATATATATCATCAAGACAAGAGTGAGTATATAGTCCCACTTTTAAACTCTAAATATTTCGGGATGAGAATACATGTATTTTATGTTTTACGATATGGACACAAGTAACTGAAAAATATGTTCTACGTTGAGTTGTACCACTGGCATACTTCCCTGTAGCTTGGTAACTAATATTTACAGCGGTATTGTAAACGCGAATCCTGTTGATAGATCTATCGGGCCTGACAACCCCAACCGGACTGGACGACCAGTATTCAACGGTTGCACAGTACTTCGTTTTGTGACTACACTTGGTACGGTGTAGTAAGATTTCATATTAAAGGGAATATGCGACGTGAAAATGTTAAGTATGGTTACCAAGTGCTCAACCACTTAGAATACTTTTATTAAACTGTTTATATACGAAATCTTGTGGTCTATATATATATTGCTGCCGGCATTAAACCTATATCTCACCAACTTTATGTTGACCTTTTAAAACATGTCTATTCTCAGGTGATTTCTAAAGCTTCCGCTGCATCATGTTGGATCTAACCAGGATCTTGCGTACGCATGTTTGTGTCAAAAATAAAACTGCATATCCGAGATGTTGTATTGTAAAATATGCTAGAAACCGTGTTGTTGTCATCATTTGTAAAGTTTGTAAGTCGAAGATTATCGCTAAACGTTAATCTTCTTTTTATTGTCTTAAGCTTGTAACAAAAATAATGGTTATTGTTTGTAATGTATAATATATGCAGTTTTCTTTCAAAAATGTCTCATATAGAGGTCAATACCTCGCAATGAAATCATACGTTATCTAACGCGTTCTTATGGTTAAGGACGGGTTATGACATGTGGTATCAGAGCGTTGGTCTTAGCGAACCAGGTTTGCATTAGTGTGTCTAACTGAGAAGTCGTTAGGATACATTAGTAAAGTCTGGACTTTGACCGGGTCTGATTTAAAAAAAAAAAACCATTGCTTATCACTGTTGGTTAAAATTTATATGTAAATATTATGTAGTACTAATGGGTTAGTTGTTGTGTGATAGATGTCGGGCTCGAAACTTATTATCACATTCAGCGACTCCGAATCAGAACCTTCAGATTGTGTTTCAGTCATTAACATATCCGATGACGAAAGTGGTATTTTTGGGGAAGACTCACAATTTCCGGATGAACCAACTATAGAAATATCGGAAAGTGAACCCGAGGAGGAAAGTGAACCCGAAGAGGAAAGTGAACCCGAAGAAGAAAGTGAACCCGAGGAAGAAATACTAGAAATTACGAAAGAAAAATTCGATCAAGGAAAGAAACGAAAAGCGAATGAATTAGAAAATTCAAATCCCGAACTTAGTAAGAATGACGTAGCACCAATTCCACTCAACACTACCACCCCTATTCCCGCTATTCCTATTAGTGCTATCCCCGCATCTAGTTCTTCGGCTCCTCAGCCAAAACGTAGGCAGACAGCTAGGATAAGCGTTAGGCCATTCATTGGAACTAAACGCCCTAGAAAATAGACCGAACGATGCACTGCCGTATTAAGCCATGGAATCATATAATGTTTTGTATAATATTATTAGTGTGGTTTGCTTAAAGTTTGATGTAAGATAAGCATATGTAAAATAGCGAAGTATGAAATGCAATAATTTTCCATGGTTAAGTATTATTTAGATTGTAGTAATTGATTCTGTACTAAGCTATTAAGTATGAACATTAACGGGTAGGTACTACCCAAGATATAATTATAAAACGCTAATAAGAAGAAAAGGCTTTTATAATAATACCTGGTTCATATTATTAACAAGCTATAAATGTACTATAAATACACACTACATCTATAATATTCCATGTGAATAATTATTTTCTTTCATTAGGAAATGGCGCGATTGAATCGAATGACGGAACAAGAACTCGAGGAACTCATCAACCAGCGAGTGAACGATAGAATGCTATGGGTCGAAGCTGCAAGAGCTGCTGCAGTTAACCCAAATCCTCGTGTAGGATGCTCCTACAAGACGTTTCAAGCTTGCAAGCCATCATCATTCAGTGGAACGGAAGGACCGATCGGTTTAACCCGATGGATAGAAAAGATGGAGACGGTGTTCAAAATCAGTGGTTGTGATGAAAAAGACATGACCAAGTTTGCATCGTGCACTTTACAAGATAGTGCACTCACATGGTGGAAGAATTATGTGAAGGCGGTAGGAGGAGATGTAGCTTATGATACTCCATGGGAAGAATTCAAAGCGATGATAATCACCGAGTATTGTCCAAGGAATGAGGTTATTAAGTTAGAAGATGAGTTACGAAGTTTGAAGGTGGTTGGTACTGAAATCACCAACTACAATCAGCGATTCATGGAATTGGTTTTACTATGTCCTGAATTGGTTCCAACCGAAGCACGGAAGATTGAAATGTACAAAGGTGGTTTGCCCAAAAAGGTCAAGGCAAACGTTACAGCATCGAAACCTAAGACAATTCATGAAGCTATAACCATGGCGAACGAGTTAATGGATCAGGTCATTCTGGATAAGAAAGCATCCAATACTGATGTGAAGGTATCAGGTAACAAAAGAAAGTGGAATGGAAATTATGATCGAGGTAACCAACAACAATCTTTTAAGAAACAAGAAACCATACAAGGTGCAGGTGGTGGTTCAAGCTTTGGTTATAAAGGACAAAGTCCTTTATGCAACCGTTGTCACAAACATCATTTTGGTTACTGTAGTGTGTTGTGCACTAAATGCAATAGACAGGGACATCTTGCTGAAGATTGTAAGGCTCTCGTTACAAATGGTAACAAGACTCCTGCCACCAACGCAAATAGAACTGCTTTGGCTAACATTACTTGTTTTGGGTGTGGAAAACAAGGTCACTATAAGAGCCAGTGCCCGAATCAGAATGGCGGACCTGCACGTGGAAGAGCGTTTGTTATTAATGCTAGAGAGGCACGAGAAGACCCGGAGCTTGTTACGGGTACGTTTACCATTAATAACTTATCAGCATCTATTTTATTTGATACTGGCGCCGATAGAAGTTACGTGTGTATAAATTTTTACAGTAAATTGAATTGTTCATCATTACCTCTAGATGCTAAGTACTTGATTGAGTTAGCTAATGGTAAACTAATTAAAGCCGATAAAATTTGTCGTGATTGTGAAATAAATCTAGCCGGAGAAACGTTTAAAATCGACTTAATACCCGTGGAATTAGGAGGTTTTGATGTAATAGTCGGCATGGACTGGATGTCCAAAATAGGAGCGGAAGTTGTTTGTGCCAAGAAGGCAATTCGTATTCCTGGTAAGGATAAAATACCGGTGATGATTTATGGAGAGAAGGGTAATTCAAAGCTAAAACTCATTAGCTGTTTGAAAGCCAAGAAGTGTTTAGAAAAGGGATGTTACGCTATTTTAGCACATGTTAATAAAGTCGAAAAGAAAGAAAAGTGCATCAACGACGTGCCTGTGGCAAGAGATTTTCCTGAAGTTTTTCCGGAAGAATTGCCGGGACTACCTCCATTTAGATCTGTAGAATTTCAAATAGATTTAGTACCAGGAGCTGCACCAGTGGCTCGTGCGCCATATAGACTTGCACCGTCCGAATTAAAAGAACTTCAAAGTCAGTTAAAAGAATTACTAGACCGTGGATTCATACGACCAAGTACTTCACCGTGGGGAGCTCCGATTCTATTTGTTAAAAAGAAAGATGGATCTTTTAGGATGTGCATAGATTATCGTGAATTAAATAAGTTAACTATCAAAAATCGGTATCCACTACCGAGAATTGACGACTTATTTGATCAACTCCAGGGATCATGTGTTTATTCGAAAATCGACCTAAGATCGGGCTATCATCAACTACGTGTCAAAGAAGAGGACATTCCGAAAACTGCTTTTCGAACACGTTATGGTCATTACGAATTTTTGGTCATGCCGTTTGGGTTGACAAATGCGCCAGCTGTATTCATGGATCTCATGAATCGAGTTTGTAGTCCGTATTTGGATAAGTTTGTTATCGTTTTCATTGATGATATTCTTATCTATTCCAAGAGTGAGCAAGAGCATGAAGAGCATTTAAGGTTGATATTGGAGTTGTTAAGAAAAGAACAGCTATATGCTAAATTTTCTAAGTGTGCTTTTTGGTTGAAAGAAGTGCAATTTCTTGGCCACGTTGTTAATAGCAAAGGAATTCAGGTTGATCCAGCAAAAACTGAAGCTATTGAAAAATGGGAGACTCCTAAGACACCAACACAGATACGCCAATTTTTGGGTTTAGCCGGTTATTATAGAAGGTTTATTCAAGATTTTTCCCGAATAGCTAAGCCGTTGACAGCATTAACACAAAAAGGGAAGAAATACGAATGGACCTCGGAGCAGGAGAACGCATTTCAATTACTGAAGAAGAAGTTAACTACGGCGCCTATTTTATCGTTACCTGAAGGGAACGATGATTTTGAAATATATTGTGACGCTTCGCGACAAGGTTTTGGTTGTGTTCTTATGCAACGGAAGAAAGTTATTGCATTTGCATCCCGACAATTGAAGATTCACGAGCGAAATTATACGACGCATGATCTAGAATTGGGAGCAGTCGTGTTTGCATTGAAGATGTGGAGACACTACTTGTATGGGGTTAAATTCACTGTGTTTACTGATCATAAAAGCCTTCAACATATTTTTGATCAGAAACAATTGAACATGAGGCAACGTAGGTGGGTCGAGTTAATAAACGACTATGATTGTGAAATTCGTTATCATCCCGGAAAGGCGAACGTGGTGGCCGATGCTTTAAGCAGAAAGGAACGAGAACCAATTCGAGTACGAGCGATGAACATAAAAATTCGCATGAATCTCAACTCACAAATCAAAGAAGTTCAACGAGAAGCACTTACTAAAGAAAATATAGGAAATGAAATAATGAAGAAGTATGAGAAGCAACTCGTTATGCGGGAAGATGGAATTCGATATTTTGCAAATCGTATTTGGGTACCGAAGTTGGGTGGATTAAGGAAGTTGATATTGAACGAGGCACATAAGACAAGATATTCGATACATCCTGGAGTTGGAAAGATGTACCAAGATCTTAAGACGCATTATTGGTGGCCTAATTTGAAGACAGACGTTGCAACATATGTTGGGGAATGTTTAACTTGTTCCAAAGTCAAAGCAGAACACCAGAAGCCGTCAGGGTTACTTCAACAACCAGAAATTCCAGAATGGAAATGGGACGGTATTACCATGGATTTCATCACGAAGTTACCAAAGACTGCCTGGGGATACGACACCATTTGGGTAATTGTTGATCGTCTTACCAAATCTGCACATTTCTTGCCTATAAAGGAAACAGATAGAATGGAGAAATTATTACGATTATATATAAAGGAAATAGTTTCAAGGCATGGAATACCTATTTCCATTATATCTGATCGTGATAGTAGATTTACCTCAAAGTTCTGGCAATCACTACAGGAGGCACTAGGAACTCGTTTGGATATGAGTACCGCATATCATCCGCAAACGGACGGGCAGAGTGAAAGAACAATTCAGACTCTTGAAGACATGCTCAGGGCATGTGTGATCGATTTTGGAAACGGATGGGATAAGTATCTACCGTTAGCAGAATTTTCGTATAATAATAGTTATCATGCAAGCATTAAAGCTGCACCATTCGAAGCATTGTATGGAAGGAAGTGTAGATCTCCTATCTGTTGGAATGAAGTAGGAGATCGACAATTAACTGGTCCCGAGATCATACACGAAACGACTGAGAAGATAGTACAAATCAAGGAGAGATTGAAAACAGCCCGAAGTCGCCAAAAGAGCTACGCCGATGTCCGAAGGAAACCATTAGAGTTTCAGATTGGGGACATGGTTATGCTAAAGGTGTCACCTTGGAAAGGTGTGATACGTTTTGGAAAAAGGGGTAAACTGAACCCAAGGTACGTAGGCCCGTTTAAGATCATCGAACGCATTGGACCGGTAGCTTATCGGCTCGAGTTACCGCAACAACTCGCTGGAGTACATAATACCTTTCACGTCTCAAACCTGAAGAAGTGTCTTGCAAAGGAAGACCTCACCATTCCTCTTGAAGAAATCCATGTCGACGAGAAACTACAATTCGTCGAAGAACCAATCGAAATCATGGACCGTGAAGTTAAACAGCTCAAACAGAGCAATATACCGATTGTTAAGGTTCGTTGGAATGCTAGAAGAGGTCCCGAGTTTACGTGGGAACGAGAGGATCAAATGAAACAAAAGTATCCACACTTGTTTCTCGATAACGCAAAATAGGTACAATTTTAAAATTTCGGGACGAAATTTATTTAACGGGGAGGTAATGTAACGACCCGCACTTTTTCGATCGTTCTATACTTATAAGATTGATATTTACATAAATTAAACATTTCCAACTTGATAAGCAATCCAAATTGTTGAGACTTATGTTTCCGAAAAGAGTTTTACACAACGTTTGACCGTCTAGTTTGACCGATGATATCACGAACTATACAATATATGATAATTATACGTTTGTGTATATATATGTATATATACATATTTAACATGATTAAAGAATGTTTTAATATCTCATTTTGTATTAATAACAATAAGTTACAAGTATATTTTGAAACTACTAACTTAAGTTTTCAAAACGATAACTATACGTAACGTTATTTGACATAAATACTTAAGACTTATAATGTTATACATATATTGTATAAGTAATGTATTTAATCACTTTTAAAGACTTAAATACATAAAACCATATAAGTGTATTCACAAAAGATAGCTATATTTGAATCCTCATTCCATTTTTCACAAAATTTCTATACGTATATCTACGGTATATGTACCGTATCATACCCAGCTCCTATACGTATTTACTAATAGTAAATACACATCAAAATCACCACCTAACCAGCCATTGTTCATGCCATGAGGGCTAGGTAATTGAACTTGGATGCAAATAAGACTAGATACATAAAATGATAGCTTGAATTTTTGTCTCCATACCCCCCATTCACGTTTTTTTTGGTGTATATATACATGCTCATTTTGATCCATTTTTACTACCATTTTCTTATCAAAAACACACACTCTTTCTTACTCTCTAAACTCCATAACAATCCAGCAAATAACCAAGAAGATCTAGCCATAAAAACCATACTAAAACACCATAAGAAAACTCTTACAACAACACTTCAAGAAAACCTTCCAAGAACACCAACTTACTTCCAATCTTTCATCCACTTCTATCACCCTTTTGATTCTAGCTTCTTACTCCTCTTTTACAGCAAACTTATCCAAGGAACTTGAGGTAGAATCTATGTTCATAACCTTATTCGATTCATATATATATAGCTATCTTATTTTGTGGTACAAAAGTTTAACAACAAGAACATAGTTTGAATGTTTTCAAACTTGTTTGCAAACTAAATAGATCCTTCTAACTTAACTTTTAAAATACTTCAAGACATGTAACATAACTTATTTATATGTTAATTTAACAAGGTAAAACTTGGTTTTTCAAAGTATAAGTATTTTTGGAAAAATGGTCATTAAATGATTTTGTTGTAACAAAAATGTTTAACTTCATATGTTTCACTAAACTTTCACCTATGCCGTATGATTTTGAATACAAACCAAGGTATTTACAGTTCATAGTCTTAAAGAAGAACTCGATCCAAGAAGATGGCAATTTGAATCAACGAAAACGGACTTGTAACGAAGAAACTATGACCGAAACAAAATTGGTTATCCAAGACTTAATTGACTTCGGGATTCATTGGAAAAATTTACATAAAATCACATCTTTATAAGATAACATGATATTTTATATATATGTACTCATAATTCAATTTTATATGGTTCAGGATCACCCGTAAACAACTCGAGAAGATTAATCATAAGATCCCATGATTGTACGCAACACGTCATTTGACAACACCGGTACTTTATGTACGCAACACGTCATTTGACAACACCGGTACCATGGGTCAAGATTAATCTCGACCAATACATATACGATGAGGTTTTATTTATTTCGTTGGGGGTTTTATTTATTTCATTGCGGGTATATTAAACATCTAAAAATGAACCATTAAAATTGAATTACTAACAACGAACTGCTAACTACGGACTAAGGAATTATTCAAAGTATTAAAAGTATAACAAGTATATATATGTGATGTTTGTTTAAAAAGAAAAGGTATTGATATATTATATATGGATAGGTTCGTGATATCAACCGGAAGACCGAGTCAAAATATATATATCATCAAGACAAGAGTGAGTATATAGTCCCACTTTTAAACTCTAAATATTTCGGGATGAGAATACATGTATTTTATGTTTTACGATATGGACACAAGTAACTGAAAAATATGTTCTACGTTGAGTTGTACCACTGGCATACTTCCCTGTAGCTTGGTAACTAATATTTACAGCGGTATTGTAAACGCGAATCCTGTTGATAGATCTATCGGGCCTGACAACCCCAACCGGACTGGACGACCAGTATTCAACGGTTGCACAGTACTTCGTTTTGTGACTACACTTGGTACGGTGTAGTAAGATTTCATATTAAAGGGAATATGCGACGTGAAAATGTTAAGTATGGTTACCAAGTGCTCAACCACTTAGAATACTTTTATTAAACTGTTTATATACGAAATCTTGTGGTCTATATATATATTGCTGCCGGCATTAAACCTATATCTCACCAACTTTATGTTGACCTTTTAAAACATGTCTATTCTCAGGTGATTTCTAAAGCTTCCGCTGCATCATGTTGGATCTAACCAGGATCTTGCGTACGCATGTTTGTGTCAAAAATAAAACTGCATATCCGAGATGTTGTATTGTAAAATATGCTAGAAACCGTGTTGTTGTCATCATTTGTAAAGTTTGTAAGTCGAAGATTATCGCTAAACGTTAATCTTCTTTTTATTGTCTTAAGCTTGTAACAAAAATAATGGTTATGGTTTGTAATGTATAATATATGCAGTTTTCTTTCAAAAATGTCTCATATAGAGGTCAATACCTCGCAATGAAATCATACGTTATCTAACGCGTTCTTATGGTTAAGGACGGGTTATGACAAGGTTGAAAAGGGAAAGATATGTATTCACAAAGTTCACACAGATCATAATGTTGCGGATCCACTCACGAAGCTTTTACATGGGCCAAAACATGAGGGACATGTTTGTGCATTAGGGCTTCGATATTCTAGTGATTGGAAATGATCTATTTTATGTATTGTAACGGAACGAATTAGTTCAAACTCATTAATATAATTATGGTATTAATTTAATTATGAGTCATGTTCCAATTTTGCATATTTTATCCATGAATAAACTATTATTCTAAATTCCGTAGTTGATCACATTTGTGGGAACAAGTGTGAGGTCTAGACTATTATGAACTTGGATTGGTTAACATTCATATGGTGAATGTGGGGCAAGGTTGCAACCAAGGTTCATAGATATTTGTGAGACACAAATATTGGAAGACCCGCTCTCAAGATTTACTGTATGGAGCTTTTGTAGTTGATCACATGTAATCTTGAGTAAAGGAGAATATCATTGTATCCTCTGACCTGAGATACATATTGGGTTCAGATATTCACTGAATATCGTACTTTGATTCTTTCCTTCGCTATTCTGAGAAGGTAGCTCATAAGGGAGGCTTCAGGTATGGTACAAGGTGTAGTGTCTAGGACGTATGTAGTCAAGATGGAATTTGTCCCTCTTATTCGTTGAGAGTCAGATGTCTAAGGCCTGATAAAGTTAAATCTATAAGAGAGTGATCATTCTATATCTCTTGGATTTAACATGACATCTAGGACAAAAGGATATATTGAAAGATTCACCTAAATCATATTCGAGATGGGAACTCGAAAGGGATGATGTTATTGAATGGCACTAAGTCATAACATATTAGGGGTGATGGACGATAGTTAGGTGGTATCCATCACTTGCATTAATTTCTTTTGTTTCTCGTGCAAGTGGGAGATTGAAGGTATTTCGTATGCCCGAGAGACATATTAAATTAAAGTGGCTAATATGTTTTGATCCAAGTCGGGTCATACCCAATAACAAACTTACCGACACCTTATAAGTATTAAATCTTAACGGTTGGATCGTTAAGTAAATACGCGACGCTTGAACTTTAGAAAATCGGTTTTCTAAAATATCATCACTTGAGACAAATTATTTGGATAATTTATATGTAATTATTTATAGGTTTAAATAATTATGTTGTGTTATATTTTATAAAATGGTTTATAAAATCATTGCAAGAACAAATAAATATACAAGTTTTATAAAAGTTTATACAAGTTTTATAAAAATTACATCTTGTATATAAAAATGGGTTAGTGTGTGGGCAGATTTTGTAGCCCCAAGAAATGCCCTCCCATGCTTATTCCTTTGGTATTTTTGAGGCTTCAACTTTCAAGGACAAGCACATCAAGTATACCAAGGCATTTGACCAAAAACTTGAATGTAACACACATACAACACACTTGAAAAATTCTGCTCTCTTTCTCTTCATTTATGGCCGAAACTTTCAGCCTTTTGGAGAGGGTTTTCAAGTTTATTTTCAAGCTAAATTTAAGTGTCAATAAATCCTAACCATTGCATTAGGTGTTGGGTAAAAGTTTGGGGTATTATCTCTTGAGGTTTCATAGTTTTGGGACTCCATTCATCACCATCTTTTACAACCTGCTGTCCAGATTTTGGGTTCAAAGAAAAGTGGGTTTCTAGCTTGGTTTTAAGGTGATTAAGTGTATAAAACATAACCAAGTTCAAGGGTGGTGTTGGTGCATCAAAAGCTTGGGGTTTTAACACACTTGTTCATCATCTTCATTATCATTTTAACCTCCTAACTTGGAGAAGGTATAACTTCATGAACTAGCTCTTTTACTTTTAAGCATATATTCTTGACTTGATATTCATATGGGATTCATGTTTAAATGGTTAAACTTTATATTAATTTGTTTACATTAATATGCTTCCGCTTTATGTTCAAATTGGT
Organism: Rutidosis leptorrhynchoides; assembly: GCF_046630445.1. Classification (NCBI taxonomy): domain Eukaryota; kingdom Viridiplantae; phylum Streptophyta; class Magnoliopsida; order Asterales; family Asteraceae; genus Rutidosis; species Rutidosis leptorrhynchoides. The sequence continues at coordinate 204,187,838 of NC_092339.1, forward strand.
TTTGACATGCTCTACATGAAACTTGTTAATATAATGAATTTCAACATAAACATGCTTCAAAGTGTCAACCAAAAGGTTGGTGAGTTCATTAGTTTAACATAAATAATCATTTCATAATTTTAATAGACCACAAGATTTTCATTTCCAGTTCTCATAAATATACGTCCCATGCATAGAGACAAAAATATCATTCATATGGATTGAACACCTGGTAACCGACATTCACAATTTGCATATAAGAATATCCCCATCATTCCGGGATCCTCCTTCGGACATGATATAAATTTCGAAGTACTAAAGCATCCGTGTAGTGACCCGAACTTTTCCATGTTTATATATATTAATTGAGATTGATATTTACATGATTAAATGTTTCCAACATGTTAAGCAATCAAACTTTTTAAGACTTGATTAATTGAAATAGGTTTCATATAGACAATTGACCACCCAAGTTGACCGGTGATTCACGAACGTTAAAACTTGTAAAAAAACTATATGATGACATATATATGGTTATATATATAGTTAACATGATATTATGATAAGTAAACATATCATTAAGTATATTAACAATGAACTACATATGTAAAAACAAGACTACTAACTTAATGATTTTGAAACGAGACATATATGTAACGATTATCGTTGTAACGACATTTAATGTACATATATCATATTAAGAGATATTCGTACATCATAATATCATGATAATATAATAATTTAAAATCTCTTTTGATATTATAAACATTGGGTTAACAACATTTAACAAGATCGTTAAGCTAAAGGTTTCAAAACAACATTTACATGTAACGACTAACGATGACTTAACGACTCAGTTAAAATGTATATACATGTAGTGTTTTAATATGTATTCATACACTTTTGAAAGACTTCAAGACACTTATCAAAATACTTCTACTTAACAAAAATGCTTACAATTACATCCTCGTTCAGTTTCATCAACAATTCTACTCGTATGCACCCGTATTCGTACTCGTACAATACACAGCTTTTAGATGTATGTACTATTGGTATATACACTCCAATGATCAGCTCTTAGCAGCCCATGTGAGTCACCTAACACATGTGGGAACCATCATTTGGCAACTAGCATGAAATATCTCATAAAATTACAAAAATATGAGTAATCATTCATGACTTATTTACATGAAAACAAAATTACATATCCTTTATATCTAATCCATACACCAACGACCAAAAACACCTACAAACACTTTCATTCTTCAATTTTCTTCATCTAATTGATCTCTCTCAAGTTATATCTTCAAGTTCTAAGTGTTCTTCATAAATTCCAAAAGTTTTAGTTTCATAAAATCAAGAATACTTTCAAGTTTGCTAGCTCACATCCAATCTTGTAAGGTGATCATCCAACCTCAAGAAATCTTTGTTTCTTACAGTAGGTTATCATTCTAATACAAGGTAATAATCATATTCAAACTTTGGTTCAATTTCTATAACTATAACAATCTTATTTCAAGTGATGATCTTACTAGAACTTGTTTTCGTGTCATGATTTTGCTTCAAGAACTTCGAGCCATCCAAGGATCCATTGAAGCTAGATCCATTTTTCTCTTTTCCAGTAGGTTTATCCAAGGAACTTAAGTTAGTAATGATGTTCATAACATCATTCGATTCATACATATAAAGCTATCTTATTCGAAGGTTTAAACTTGTAATCACTAGAACATAGTTTAGTTAATTCTAAACTTGTTCGCAAACAAAAGTTAATCCTTCTAACTTGACTTTTAAAATCAACTAAACACATGTTATATATCTATATGATATGCTAACTTAATGATTTAAAACCTGGAAACACGAAAAACACCGTAAAACCGGATTTACGCCGTCGTAGTAACACCGCGGGCTGTTTTGGGTTAGTTAATTAAAAACTATGATCAACTTTGATTTAAAAGTTGTTATTCTGAGAAAATGATTTTTATTATGAACATGAAACTATATCCAAAAATTATGGTTAAACTCAAAGTGGAAGTATGTTTTCTAAAATGGTCATCTAGACGTCGTTCTTTCGACTGAAATGACTACCTTTACAAAAACGACTTGTAACTTATTTTTCCGTCTATAAACCTATACTTTTATGTTTAGATTCATAAAATAGAGTTCAATATGAAACATAGCAATTTGATTCACTCAAAACGGATTTAAAACGAAGAAGTTATGGGTAAAACAAGATTGGATAATTTTTTTTCATTTTAGCTACGTGAAAATTGGTAACAAATCTATTTCAACCATAACTTAATCAACTTGTATTGTATATTATGTAATCTTGAGATACCATAGACACGTATACAATGTTTCGACCTATCATGTCGACACATCTATATATATTTCGGAACAACCATAGACACTCTATATGTGAATGTTGGAGTTAGCTATACAGGGTTGAGGTTGATTCCAAAATATATATAGTTTGAGTTGTGATCAATACTGAGATACGTATACACTGGGTCGTGGATTGATTCAAGATAATATTTATCGATTTATTTCTGTACATCTAACTGTGGACAACTAGTTGTAGGTTACTAACGAGGACAGCTGACTTAATAAACTTAAAACATCAAAATATATTAAAAGTGTTGTAAATATATTTTGAACATACTTTGATATATATGTATATATTGTTATAGGTTCGTGAATCAACCAGTGGCCAAGTCTTACTTCGCGACGAAGTAAAAATCTGTGAAAGTGAGTTATAGTCCCACTTTTAAAATCTAATATTTTTGGGATGAGAATACATGCAGGTTTTATAAATGATTTACAAAATAGACACAAGTACGTGAAACTACATTCTATGGTTGAATTATCGAAATCGAATATGCCCCTTTTTATTAAGTCTGGTAATCTAAGAATTAGGGAACAGACACCCTAATTGACGCGAATCCTAAAGATAGATCTATTGGGCCTAACAAACCCCATCCAAAGTACCGGATGCTTTAGTACTTCGAAATTTATATCATATCCGAAGGGTGTCCCGGAATGATGGGGATATTCTTATATATATGCATCTTGTTAATGTCGGTTACCAGGTGTTCACCATATGAATGATTTTTATCTCTATGTATGGGATGTGTATTGAAATATGAAATCTTGTGGTCTATTATTATGATTTGATATATATAGGTTAAACCTATAAATCACCAACATTTTTGTTGACGTTTAAAGCATGTTTATTCTCAGGTGAATACTAAGAGCTTCCACTGTTGCATACTAAAATAAGGACAAGATTTGGAGTCCATGTTTGTATGATATTGTGTAAAAACTGCATTCAAGAAACTGATTTCGATGTAACATATTTGTATTGTAAACCATTATGTAATGGTCGTGTGTAAACATGATATTTTAGATTATCATTATTTGATAATCTACGTAAAGCTTTTTAAACCTTTATTTATGAAATAAAGGTTAGGGTTTGTTTTAAAAATGAATGCAGTCTTTGAAAAATGTCTCATATAGAGGTCAAAACCTCGCAACGAAATCAATTAATATGGAACGTTTTTAATCAATAAGAACGGGACATTTCAGTTGGTATCCGAGCGTTGGTCTTAGAGAACCAAAATTTTGCATTAGTGTGTCTTATCGAGTTTGTTAGGATGCATTAGTGAGTCTGGACTTCGACCGTGTTTACTTGAAAAATGATTGCTTAACAAATTTTGTTGGAAACTATATATTTTTAACATGTGAATATTATGTGATATATTAATCTCTTAACGCGTTTGATATTATGTGATAGATGTCTACCTCTAGAATAAGTCCCATTGACTCACCTAATAATAATGAAGAGTTAAATGTAAATTGGAATGATTCGTGGACTGATTCACAAGTTCCCGAAGAGGAACCGAAAGAAGAGTCGGAACCGGAAGAAGAATCGGAACCGGAAGAAGAATCGGAACCGGATGAAGAAATAGAACCGGTGGGGGAAATAATAAAACGGTTAAGTAAAAGAAAATCCTCAACCAACCGACCAAGGTTAATTATGGTCAATGGTGTTTCCGCCAAGGAAGCAAAATATTGGGAGGATTACCAATTCTCCGATGAATCGGATTCCGACGAGAATTCCGATGATGTTATAGAAATTACCCCAACTGAATTTAAAAAGGAAAAAGAAAATAATAAGGGAAAGGGCATAAAAATAGAGAAATCTAATTCCAACCCCGATGAACTTTATATGTATCGTCAACCCCCGAAGTCCTTAAGTTGTAACAATGACCCGGGAACCTCTAAACCACCAGGTTTTTCTAAACCAATGTGGACAATGACGGCTCGTATTAGGGGAACATCGTATATCCCTAGAAACTTGGCAAAACGATCCAAAATCGAAGAAGAATAAACAAGCGAGTCGGAATAAGATAGTTGTATTCGTGTGGTGTAATATATGTAATATAGTGTGCTTATGCTTTATGATATATGTAAAAATTGCTTGTATTAATAAGTATTTTTTTTATGAATCTAACTCTTGTCTATTTTACAGTATAAAAACACAAAATGGATAGACAACCCAATATTTTAAGAGACCTACCCGGAGACATGATTGATGAAATCTTGTCTAGAGTCGGTCAGAATTCTTCGGCACAACTATTTAAGGCGAGATCAGTTTGTAAGACATTCGAAGAACGTTCCAAGAATGCCTTGGTTTATAAAAGGCTTTCGTTCGAAAGATGGGGGATATCACATTGGGAAATCCATAAGTTACGATGTGTTTACTTTGACGCATATATTGCGGGGAACCCAAATGCTATTTTACGCAACGGGTTAAGAAATTATTTTGACTCAGTATATCCGAATATAGGACTTGGTGATTTAGAAAAAGCGGCTAACATGCAACATAAAGAAGCATGTTATGCTTACGGATTAGTAATGTTCGCTTCTCACCAAGGTGAGAACAAGAACATCGGGCTACAACTATTAAACAAAACGTTCCCACAAGTGACGGAGTCGGTAATTGAGGTAAGAAATGAGGTTTTTAGATTGTTACGGGACTGTTGGACATTACGTAACCCTCGTCCCTTTGACGACTTTACAACACGCTGTTTTATCAACGGCCATAACGGTTATGTTCCACAAGACCAAGGATGGGAAGTAATCCTAGTAAAACCAGAATGCATGACTTGTTTCTAGACGTATGAATTACGTGTCTTTATTGCCTTTGCTGAACGACTTGTGTACTAGCTAGAATTATCTTCACAACCATCTTGTATCAAATTTATTGTGTGCTATATTTCATGCTATATGTAAAATAAGCGGTATTGTAAGTTTGTAAAATATTGTGTAAAAGTTTGAACGCGAAATATTATTATAATCAGTTTTTCATATAGAATTGTAGTAGTTGAATTGTATATTAGCTACTAAGTATGAACTTAACGGGTAGGTACTACCCGAATTTAAACTTATAAAACGCTAATATGAAGAAAAAGCTTTTATAAATGAGTTCATATTATGCTATGAAATACTATTAACTACTCTTAATATTCTGTATGATTAACTTGTTCCATTTGACTATTTTGAAGGAAATGGCACCGACTACTCGACACACCGTGAATATGAATGAAGAGGAATTCCGTACTTTTCTAGCTTCAAACATAGCCGCAGTACAGGCTGTGCTACATACCAACAATAACCTTGGAGCTGGCAGTAGAGGAAATCGTGTAGGATGCACCTACAAAGAATTCACTGCCTGCAAACCTTTGGAATTTGATGGAACCGAAGGACCGATCGGATTGAAACGGTGGACCGAGAAGGTCGAATCGGTGTTTGCCATAAGTAAGTGTACTGAAGAGGACAAAGTGAAGTACGCTACGTGTAGTGACCCGAACTTTTCCATGTTTATATATATTAATTGAGATTGATATTTACATGATTAAATGTTTCCAACATGTTAAGCAATCAAACTTGTTAAGACTTGATTAATTGAAATATGTTTCATATAGACAATTGACCACCCAAGTTGACCGGTGATTCACGAACGTTAAAACTTGTAAAAACTATATGATGACATATATATGGATATATATATAGTTAACATGATACTATGATAAGTAAACATATCATTAAGTATATTAACAATGAACAACATATGTAAAAACAAGACTACTAACTTAATGATTTTTAAACGAGACATATATGTAACGATTATCGTTGTAAAGACATTTAATGTATATATATCATATTAAGATATATTCATACATTATAATATAATGATAATATAATAATTTAAAATCTCATTTGATATTATAAACATTGGGTTAACAACATTTAACAAGATCGTTAACCTAAAGGTTTCAAAACAACACTTACATGTAACGACTAACGATGACTTAACGACTCAGTTAAAATGTATATACATGTAGTGTTTTAATATGTATTTATACACTTTTGAAAGACTTCAATACACTTATCAAAATACTTCTACTTAACAAAAATGCTTACAATTACATCCTCGTTCAGTTTTATCAACAATTCTACTCGTATGCACCCGTATTCGTACTCGTACAATACACAGCTTTTAGATGTATGTACTATTGGTATATACACTCCAATGATCAGCTCTTAGCAGCCCATGTGAGTCACCTAACACATGTGGGAACCATCATTTGGCAACTAGCATGAAATATCTCATAAAATTACAAAAATATGAGTAATCATTCATGACTTATTTACATGAAAACAAAATTACATATCCTTTATATCTAATCCATACACCAATGACCAAAAACACCTACAAACACTTTAATTCTTCAATTTTCTTCATCTAATTGATCTCTCTCAAGTTCTATCTTCAAGTTCTAAGTGTTCTTCATATATTCTACAAGTTCTAGTTACATAAAATCAAGAATACTTTCAAGTTTGCTAGCTCACTTCCAATCTTGTAAGGTGATCATCCAACCTCAAGAAATCTTTGTTTCTTACAGTAGGTTATCATTCTAATACAAGGTAATAATCATATTCAAACTTTGGTTCAATTTCTATAACTATAACAATCTTATTTCAAGTGATGATCTTACTTGAACTTGTTTTCGTGTCATGATTCTGCTTCAAGAACTTCGAGCCATCCAAGGATCCGTTGAAGCTAGATCCATTTTTCTCTTTTCCAGTAGGTTTATCCAAGGAACTTAAGGTAGTAATGATGTTCATAACATCATTCGATTCATACATATAAAGCTATCTTATTCGAAGGTTTAAACTTGTAATCACTAGAACATAGTTTAGTTAATTCTAAACTTGTTCGCAAACAAAAGTTAATCCTTCTAACTTGACTTTTAAAATCAACTAAACACATGTTCTATATCTATATGATATGCTAACTTAATGATTTAAAACCTGGAAACACGAAAAACACCGTAAAACCGGATTTACGCCGTCGTAGTAACACCGCGGGCTGTTTTGGGTTAGTTAATTAAAAACTATGATAAACTTTGATTTAAAAGTTGTTATTCTGAGAAAATGATTTTTATTATGAACATGAAACTATATCCAAAAATTATGTTTAAACTCAAAGTGGAAGTATGTTTTCTAAAATGGTCATCTAGACGTCGTTCTTTCGACTGAAATGACTACCTTTACAAAAACGACTTGTAACTTATTTTTCCGACTAGAAACCTATACTTTTTTTGTTTAGATTCATAAAATAGAGTTCAATATGAAACCATAGCAATTTGATTCACTCAAAACGGATTTAAAATGAAGAAGTTATGGGTAAAACAAGATTGGATAATTTTTCTCATTTTAGCTACGTGAAAATTGGTAACAAATCTATTCCAACCATAACTTAATCAACTTGTATTATATATTATGTAATATTGAGATACCATAGACACGTATACAATGTTTCGACCTATCATGTCGACACATCTATATATATTTCGGAACAACCATAGACACTCTATATGTGAATGTTGGAGTTAGCTATACAGGGTTGAGGTTGATTCCAAAATATATATAGTTTGAGTTGTGATCAATACTGAGATACGTATACACTGGGTCGTGGATTGATTCAAGATAATATTTATCGATTTATTTCTGTACATCTAACTGTGGACAACTAGTTGTAGGTTACTAACGAGGACAGCTGACTTAATAAACTTAAAACATCAAAATATATTAAAAGTGTTGTAAATATATTTTGAACATACTTTGATATATATGTATATATTGTTATAGGTTCGTGAATCAACCAGTGGCCAAGTCTTACTTCCCGACGAAGTAAAAATCTGTGAAAGTGAGTTATAGTCCCACTTTTAAAATCTAATATTTTTGGGATGAGAATACATGCAGGTTTTATAAATGATTTACAAAATAGACACAAGTACGTGAAACTACATTCTATGGTTGAATTATCGAAATCGAATATGCCCCTTTTTATTAAGTCTGGTAATCTAAGAATTAGGGAACAGACACCCTAATTGACGCGAATCCTAAAGATAGATCTATTGGGCCTAACAAACCCCATCCAAAGTACCGGATGCTTTAGTACTTCGAAATTTATATCATATCCGAAGGGTGTCCCGGAATGATGGGGATATTCTTATATATGCATCTTGTTATTGTCGGTTACCAGGTGTTCACCATATGAATGATTTTTATCTCTATGTATGGGATGTGTATTGAAATATGAAATCTTGTGGTCTATTGTTACGATTTGATATATATAGGTTAAACCTATAACTCACCAACATTTTTGTTGACGTTTTAAGCATGTTTATTCTCAGGTAATTATTAAGAGCTTCCGCTGTCGCATACTTAAATAAGGACAAGATTTGGAGTCCATGCTTGTATGATATTGTGTAAAAACTGCATTCAAGAAACTTATTTTGTTGTAACATATTTGTATTGTAAACCATTATGTAATGGTCGTGTGTAAACAGGATATTTTAGATTATCATTATTTGATAATCTACGTAAAGCTTTTTAAACCTTTATTGATGAAATAAAGGTTATGGTTTGTTTAAAAATGAATGCAGTCTTTGAAAAACGTCTCATATAGAGGTCAAAACCTCGCAACGAAATCAATTAATATGGAACGTTTTTAATCAATAAGAACGGGACATTTCAGTTGGTATCCGAGCGTTGGTCTTAGAGAACCAGAAAATTTGCATTAGTGTGTCTTATCGAGTTTGTTAGGATGCATTAGTGAGTCTGGACTTCGACCGTGTTTTCTTTAAAAATGATTGCTTAACATTTTTGTTGGAAACTATATATTTTTAACATATGAATATTATGTGATATATTAATCTCTTAACGTGTTTGATATTATGTGATAGATGTCTACCTCTAGAACAAGTCCCATTGACTCACCTAATAATAATGAAGAGTCAAATGTAAATTGGAATGATTTGTGGACTGATTCACAAGTTCCCGAAGAGGAACCGGAAGGAGAGTCGGAACCGGAAGAAGAATCGGAACCGGAAGAAGAATCGGAACCGGATGAAGAAATAGAACCGGTGGGGGAAATAATAAAACGGTTAAGTAAAAGAAAATCCTCAACCAACCGACCAAAGTTAATTATGGTCAATGGTGTTTCCGCCAAGGAAGCAAAATATTGGGAGGATTACCAATTCTCCGATGAATCGGATTTCGACGAGAATTCCGATGATGTTATAGAAATTACCCCAACTGAATTTAAAAAGGCAAAAGAAAATAATAAGGGAAAGGGCATAAAAATAGAGAAATCTAATTCCAACCCCGATGAACTTTATATGTATCGTCAACCCCCGAAGTCCTTAAGTTGTAACAATGACCCAGGAACCTCTAAACCACCAGGTTTTTCTAAACCAATGTGGACAACGACGGCTCGTATTAGGGGAACATCATATATCCCTAGAAACTTGGCAAAACGAATCAAAACTGAAGAAGAAGAAACGAGCGAGTCGGAATAAGATAGTTGTATTCGTGTGGTGTAATATATGGAATATAGTGTTCTTATGCTTTATGATATATGTAAAAATTGCTTGTATTAATAAGTATTTTTTTTATGAATCTAACTCTTGTCTATTTTACAGTTTAAAAACACAAAATGGATAGACAACCCAATATTTTAAGAGACCTACCCGGAGACATGATTGATGAAATCTTGTCTAGAGTCGGCCAGAATTCTTCGGCACAACTATTTAAGGCGAGATCAGTTTGTAAGACATTCGAAGAACGTTCCAAGAATGCCTTGGTTTATAAAAGGCTTTCGTTCGAAAGATGGGGGATATCACATTGGGAAATCCATAAGTTACGATGTGTTTACTTTGACGCATATATTGCGGGGAACCCAAATGCTATTTTACGCAATGGGTTAAGAAATTATTTTGACTCAATATATCCGAATATTGGACTTCGTGATTTAGAAAAAGCGGCTAACATGCAACATAAAGAAGCATGTTATGCTTACGGATTAGTAATGTTCGCTTCTCACCAAAGTGAGAACAAGAACATCGGGCTACAACTATTAAACAAAACGTTCCCACAAGTGACGGAGTCGGTAATTGGGGTAAGAAATGAGGTTTTTAGATTGTTATGGGACTGTTGGACATTACGTAACCCTCGTCCCTTTAACGACGTTACAACACGCTGTCTTATCAACGGCCATAACGGTTATGTTCCACAAGACCAAGGATGGGAAGTAATCCTAGTAAAACCAGAATGCATGACTTGTTTCTGGACATATGAATTACGTGTCTTTATTGCCTTTGCTGAGCGACTTGTGTACTAGCTAGAATTATCTTCACAACCATCTTGTATCAAATTTATTGTGTGCTATATTTCATGCTATATGTAAAATAAGCGGTATCGTAAGTTTGTAAAATATTGTGTAAAAGTTTGAACGCGAAATATTATTATAATCAGTTTTTCATATAGAATTGTAGTAGTTGAATTGTATATTAGCTACTAAGTATGAACTTAACGGGTAGGTACTACCCGAATTTAAACTTATAAAACGCTAATATGAAGAAAAAGCTTTTATAAATGAGTTCATATTATGCTACGAAATACTATTAACTACTCTTAATATTCTGTATGATTAACTTGCTCCATTTGACTATTTTGAAGGAAATGGCACCGACTACTCGACACACCGTGAATATGAATGAAGAGGAATTCCGTACTTTTCTAGCTTCAAACATAGCCGCAGTACAGGCTGCGCTACATACCAACAATAACCGTGGATCTAGTAGTACAGGAAATCGTGTAGGATGTACCTACAAAGAATTCAGTGCCTGCAAACCTTTGGAATTTGATGAAACCGAAGGACCGATCGAATTGAAACGGTGGACCGAGAAGGTCGAATCGGTGTTTGCCATAAGTAAGTGTACTGAAAAGGACAAAGTGAAGTACGCTACGCATACCTTCACAGGTTCTGCGTTAACATGGTGGAATACCTATCTAGAGCAAGTGGGACAAGATGATGCGTACGCACTACCGTGGTCAGCATTCAAGCACTTGATGAACGAGAAGTACCGTCCCAGAACCGAGGTCAATAAGCTCAAGACAGAACTTAGAGGGTTACGAACCCAAGGATTTGATATTACCACGTACGAAAGACGATTCACAGAATTGTGCCTATTGTGTCCGGGAGCATTCGAAGATGATGAAGAGAAGATCGACGCGTTTGTGAAAGGATTACCGGAAAGAATCCAAGAAGATATAAGTTCACACGAGCCCGCCTCCATACAACAGGCATGTAGAATGGCTCACAAACTAGTGAACCAGATTGAAGAAAGAATTAAAGAACAGACTGCTGAAGAGGCCAATGTGAAGCAAGTCAAAAGAAAGTGGGAGGAAAACGGTGATAAGAATCACCAATACAACAACAACAACAACAGCAATTACAACAATAATCGCAACAATTATCCCAACAATCGCAACATCAATCGCAACTACAACAAACGGCCCAACAACAACAACAGCAACTACAACAATCATCCCAGCAACAATAATAACCACAACAACAACAACAATCAGAAGCAGCTATGCCAAAGGTGTGAAAAGTATCACTCGGGGTTCTGCACCAAATTTTGCAACAAGTGTAAAAGAAATGGTCATAGCGCGGCGAAGTGTGAGGTCTACGGACCAGGGGCTAATAGAACGAAAGGAACAAATGGTGTCGGAATGAGTAATGGCGGAGCAAGTAGTGTCGGAGCAAGTTATGCCAATGTAGTTTGTTATAAATGTGGAAAACCGGGCCACATTATTAGAAATTGCCCGAACCAGGAGAACACGAATGGACAAGGCCGCGGAAGAGTTTTCAATATTAATGCGGCAGAGGCACAGGAAGACCCGGAGCTTGTTACGGGTACGTTTCTTATTGACAATAAATCTGCTTACGTTTTATTTGATTCGGCTGCGGATAGAAGTTATATGAGTAGAGATTTTTGTGCTAAATTAAGTTGTCCATTGACGCCTTTGGATAGTAAATTTTTACTCGAATTAGCAAATGGTAAATTAATTTCGGCAGATAATATATGTCGGAATCGAGAAATTAAACTGGTTAGCGAAACATTTAAGATTGATTTGATACCAGTAGAGTTAGGGAGTTTTGATGTGATAATCGGTATGGACTGGTTGAAAGAAGTGAAAGCGGAGATCGTTTGTTACAAAAATGCAATTCGCATTATACGAGAAAAAGGAAAACCCTTAATGGTGTACGGAGAAAAGAGCAACACGAAGCTACATCTTATTAGTAATTTGAAGGCACAAAAACTAATAAGAAAAGGTTTCTATGCTGTTCTAGCACACGTCGAGAAAGTACAAACTGAAGAAAAGAGCATCAATGATGTTCCCATTGCAAAAGAATTTCCCGATGTATTTCCGAAAGAATTACCGGGATTACCCCCACATCGATCCGTTGAATTTCAAATAGATCTTGTACCAGGAGCTGCACCAATAGCTCGTGCTCCTTACAGACTCGCACCCAGCGAGATGAAAGAACTACAAAGCCAATTACAAGAACTTTTAGAGCGTGGTTTCATTCGACCAAGCACATCACCGTGGGGAGCTCCTGTTTTGTTTGTCAAGAAGAAAGATGGTACATTCAGGTTGTGTATCGACTACCGAGAGTTGAACAAACTTACCATCAAGAACCGCTACCCACTACCGAGAATCGACGACTTATTTGATCAACTACAAGGCTCGTCTGTTTATTCAAAGATTGACTTACGTTCCGGGTATCATCAAATGCGGGTGAAAGAAGATGATATTCCAAAGACTGCTTTCAGAACACGTTACGGTCATTACGAGTTTATGGTCATGCCGTTTGGTTTAACTAATGCACCAGCTGTGTTCATGGACCTTATGAACCGAGTGTGTGGACCATACCTTGACAAGTTTGTCATTGTTTTCATTGATGACATACTTATTTACACAAAGAATGACCAAGAACACGGTGAACATTTGAGAAAGGTGTTAGAAGTATTGAGGAAGGAAGAATTGTACGCTAAGTTTTCAAAGTGTGCATTTTGGTTGGAAGAAGTTCAATTCCTCGGTCACATAGTGAACAAAGAAGGTATTAAGGTGGATCCGGCAAAGATAGAAACTGTTGAAAAGTGGGAAACCCCGAAAACTCCGAAACACATACGCCAGTTTTTAGGACTAGCTGGTTACTACAGAAGGTTCATCCAAGACTTTTCCAGAATAGCAAAACCCTTGACTGCATTAACGCATAAAGGGAAGAAATTTGAATGGAATGATGAACAAGAGAAAGCGTTTCAGTTATTGAAGAAAAAGCTAACTACGGCACCTATATTGTCATTGCCTGAAGGGAATGATGATTTTGTGATTTATTGTGACGCATCAAAGCAAGGTCTCGTTGTGTATTAATGCAACGAACTAAGGTGATTGCTTATGCGTCTAGACAATAGAAGATTCACGAACAAAATTATACGACGCATGATTTGGAATTAGGCGCGGTTGTTTTTGCATTAAAGACTTGGAGGCACTACTTATATGGGGTCAAAAGTATTATATATACCGACCACAAAAGTCTTCAACACATATTTAATCAGAAACAACTGAATATGAGGCAGCGTAGGTGGATTGAATTATTGAATGATTACGAATTTGAGATTCGTTACCACCCGGGGAAGGCAAATGTGGTAGCCGATGCCTTGAGCAGGAAGGACAGAGAACCCATTCGAGTAAAATCTATGAATATAATGATTCATAATAACCTTACTACTCAAATAAAGGAGGCGCAACAAGGAGTTTTAAAAGAGGGAAATTTAAAGGATGAAATACCCAAAGGATCGGAGAAGCATCTTAATATTCGGGAAGACGGAACCCGGTATAGGGCTGAAAGGATTTGGGTACCAAAATTTGGAGATATGAGAGAAATGGTACTTAGAGAAGCTCATAAAACCAGATACTCAATACATCCTGGAACGGGGAAGATGTACAAGGATCTCAAGAAACATTTTTGGTGGCCGGGTATGAAAGCCGATGTTGCTAAATATGTAGGAGAATGTTTGACGTGTTCTAAGGTCAAAGCTGAGCATCAGAAACCATCAGGTCTACTTCAACAACCCGAAATCCCGGAATGGAAATGGGAGAACATTACCATGGATTTCATCACTAAATTGCCAAGGACTGCAAGTGGTTTTGATACTATTTGGGTAATAGTTGATCTTCTCACCAAATCAGCACACTTCCTGCCAATAAGAGAAGATGACAAGATGGAGAAGTTAGCACGACTGTATTTGAAGGAAGTCGTCTCCAGACATGGAATACCAATCTCTATTATCTCTGATAGGGATGGTAGATTTATTTCAAGATTCTGGCAGACATTACAGCAAGCATTAGGAACTCGTCTAGACATGAGTACTGCCTATCATCCACAAACTGATGGGCAGAGCGAAAGGATGATACAAACGCTTGAAGACATGCTACGAGCATGTGTTATTGATTTCGGAAACATTTGGGATCGACATCTACCGTTAGCAGAATTTTCCTACAACAACAGCTACCATTCAAGCATTGAGATGGCGCCGTTTGAAGCACTTTATGGTAGAAAGTGCAGGTCTCCGATTTGTTGGAGTGAAGTGGGGGATAGACAGATTACGGGTCCGGAGATTATACAAGAAACTACCGAGAAGATCATCCAAATTCAACAACGGTTGAAAACCGCCCAAAGTCGACAAAAGAGCTACGCTGACATTAAAAGAAAAGATATAGAATTTGAAATTGGAGAGATGGTCATGCTTAAAGTTGCACCTTGGAAAGGCGTTGTTCGATTTGGTAAACGAGGGAAATTAAATCCAAGGTATATTGGACCATTCAAGATTATTGATCGTGTCGGACCAGTAGCTTACCGACTTGAGTTACCTCAACAACTCGCGGCTGTACATAACACTTTCCACGTTTTGAATTTGAAGAAATGTTTTGCTAAAGAAGATCTCACTATTCCGTTAGATGAAATCCAAATCAACGAAAAACTTCAATTCATCGAAGAACCCGTCGAAATAATGGATCGTGAGGTTAAAAGACTTAAGCAAAACAAGATACCAATTGTTAAGGTTCGATGGAATGCTCGTAGAGGACCCGAGTTCACCTGGGAGCGTGAAGATCAGATGAAGAAGAAATACCCGCATCTATTTCCAGAAGATTCGTCAACACCTTCAACAGCTTAAAATTTCGGGACGAAATTTATTTAACGGGTAGGTACTGTAGTGACCCGAACTTTTCCATGTTTATATATATTAATTGAGATTGATATTTACATGATTAAATGTTTCCAACATGTTAAGCAATCAAACTTGTTAAGACTTGATTAATTGAAATATGTTTCATATAGACAATTGACCACCCAAGTTGACCGGTGATTCACGAACGTTAAAACTTGTAAAAACTATATGATGACATATATATGGATATATATATAGTTAACATGATACTATGATAAGTAAACATATCATTAAGTATATTAACAATGAACAACATATGTAAAAACAAGACTACTAACTTAATGATTTTTAAACGAGACATATATGTAACGATTATCGTTGTAAAGACATTTAATGTATATATATCATATTAAGATATATTCATACATTATAATATAATGATAATATAATAATTTAAAATCTCATTTGATATTATAAACATTGGGTTAACAACATTTAACAAGATCGTTAACCTAAAGGTTTCAAAACAACACTTACATGTAACGACTAACGATGACTTAACGACTCAGTTAAAATGTATATACATGTAGTGTTTTAATATGTATTTATACACTTTTGAAAGACTTCAATACACTTATCAAAATACTTCTACTTAACAAAAATGCTTACAATTACATCCTCGTTCAGTTTTATCAACAATTCTACTCGTATGCACCCGTATTCGTACTCGTACAATACACAGATTTTAGATGTATGTACTATTGGTATATACACTCCAATGATCAGCTCTTAGCAGCCCATGTGAGTCACCTAACACATGTGGGAACCATCATTTGGCAACTAGCATGAAATATCTCATAAAATTACAAAAATATGAGTAATCATTCATGACTTATTTACATGAAAACAAAATTACATATCCTTTATATCTAATCCATACACCAATGACCAAAAACACCTACAAACACTTTCATTCTTCAATTTTCTTCATCTAATTGATCTCTCTCAAGTTCTATCTTCAAGTTCTAAGTGTTCTTCATATATTCTACAAGTTCTAGTTACATAAAATCAAGAATACTTTCAAGTTTGCTAGCTCACTTCCAATCTTGTAAGGTGATCATCCAACCTCAAGAAATCTTTGTTTCTTACAGTAGGTTATCATTCTAATACAAGGTAATAATCATATTCAAACTTTGGTTCAATTTCTATAACTATAACAATCTTATTTCAAGTGATGATCTTACTTGAACTTGTTTTCGTGTCATGATTCTGCTTCAAGAACTTCGAGCCATCCAAGGATCCGTTGAAGCTAGATCCATTTTTCTCTTTTCCAGTAGGTTTATCCAAGGAACTTAAGGTAGTAATGATGTTCATAACATCATTCGATTCATACATATAAAGCTATCTTATTCGAAGGTTTAAACTTGTAATCACTAGAACATAGTTTAGTTAATTCTAAACTTGTTCGCAAACAAAAGTTAATCCTTCTAACTTGACTTTTAAAATCAACTAAACACATGTTCTATATCTATATGATATGCTAACTTAATGATTTAAAACCTGGAAACACGAAAAACACCGTAAAACCGGATTTACGCCGTCGTAGTAACACCGCGGGCTGTTTTGGGTTAGTTAATTAAAAACTATGATAAACTTTGATTTAAAAGTTGTTATTCTGAGAAAATGATTTTTATTATGAACATGAAACTATATCCAAAAATTATGTTTAAACTCAAAGTGGAAGTATGTTTTCTAAAATGGTCATCTAGACGTCGTTCTTTCGACTGAAATGACTACCTTTACAAAAACAACTTGTAACTTATTTTTCCGACTAGAAACCTATACTTTTTTTGTTTAGATTCATAAAATAGAGTTCAATATGAAACCATAGCAATTTGATTCACTCAAAACGGATTTAAAATGAAGAAGTTATGGGTAAAACAAGATTGGATAATTTTTCTCATTTTAGCTACGTGAAAATTGGTAACAAATCTATTCCAACCATAACTTAATCAACTTGTATTATATATTATGTAATATTGAGATACCATAGACACGTATACAATGTTTCGACCTATCATGTCGACACATCTATATATATTTCGGAACAACCATAGACACTCTATATGTGAATGTTGGAGTTAGCTATACAGGGTTGAGGTTGATTCCAAAATATATATAGTTTGAGTTGTGATCAATACTGAGATACGTATACACTGGGTCGTGGATTGATTCAAGATAATATTTATCGATTTATTTCTGTACATCTAACTGTGGACAACTAGTTGTAGGTTACTAACGAGGACAGCTGACTTAATAAACTTAAAACATCAAAATATATTAAAAGTGTTGTAAATATATTTTGAACATACTTTGATATATATGTATATATTGTTATAGGTTCGTGAATCAACCAGTGGCCAAGTCTTACTTCCCGACGAAGTAAAAATCTGTGAAAGTGAGTTATAGTCCCACTTTTAAAATCTAATATTTTTGGGATGAGAATACATGCAGGTTTTATAAATGATTTACAAAATAGACACAAGTACGTGAAACTACATTCTATGGTTGAATTATCGAAATCGAATATGCCCCTTTTTATTAAGTCTGGTAATCTAAGAATTAGGGAACAGACACCCTAATTGACGCGAATCCTAAAGATAGATCTATTGGGCCTAACAAACCCCATCCAAAGTACCGGATGCTTTAGTACTTCGAAATTTATATCATATCCGAAGGGTGTCCCGGAATGATGGGGATATTCTTATATATGCATCTTGTTATTGTCGGTTACCAGGTGTTCACCATATGAATGATTTTTATCTCTATGTATGGGATGTGTATTGAAATATGAAATCTTGTGGTCTATTGTTACGATTTGATATATATAGGTTAAACCTATAACTCACCAACATTTTTGTTGACGTTTTAAGCATGTTTATTCTCAGGTAATTATTAAGAGCTTCCGCTGTCGCATACTTAAATAAGGACAAGATTTGGAGTCCATGCTTGTATGATATTGTGTAAAAACTGCATTCAAGAAACTTATTTTGTTGTAACATATTTGTATTGTAAACCATTATGTAATGGTCGTGTGTAAACAGGATATTTTAGATTATCATTATTTGATAATCTACGTAAAGCTTTTTAAACCTTTATTGATGAAATAAAGGTTATGGTTTGTTTAAAAATGAATGCAGTCTTTGAAAAACGTCTCATATAGAGGTCAAAACCTCGCAACGAAATCAATTAATATGGAACGTTTTTAATCAATAAGAACGGGACATTTCACTACGCATACCTTCACAGGTTCTGCGTTAACATGGTGGAATACCTATCTAGAGAAAGTGGGACAAGATGATGCTTACGCACTACCGTGGTCAGCATTCAAGCACTTGATGAACGAGAAGTACCGTCCCAGAACCGAGGTCAATAAGCTCAAGACAGAACTTAGAGGGTTACGAACCCAAGGATTTGATATTACCACGTACGAAAGACGATTCACAGAATTGTGCCTATTGTGTCCGGGAGCATTCGAAGATGAGGAAGAGAAGATCGACGCGTTTGTGAAAGGATTACCGGAAAGAATCCAAGAAGATATAAGTTCACACGAGCCCGCCTCCATACAACAGGCATGTAGAATGGCTCACAAACTAGTGAACCAGATTGAAGAAAGAATTAAAGAACAGACTGCTGAAGAGGCCAATGTGAAGCAAGTCAAAAGAAAGTGGGAGGAAAACGGTGATAAGAATCACCAATACAACAACAGCAGCAATTACAACAATAATCGCAACAATTATCCCAACAATCGCAACATCAATCGCAACTACAACAAACGGCCCAGCAACAACAACAACAGCAACTACAATAATCATCCCAACAACAATAATAACCGCAACAACAACAACAATCAGAAGCAGCTATGCCAAAGGTGTGAAAAGTATCACTCGGGGTTCTGCACCAAATTTTGCAACAAGTGTAAAAGAAATGGTCATAGCGCGGCGAAGTGTGAGGTCTACGGACCAGGGGTTAATAGAACGAAAGGAACAAATGGTGTCGGAACAAGTAATGGTGGAGCAAGTAGTGTCGGAGCAAGTTATGCCAATGTAGTTTGTTATAAATGTGGAAAACCAGGCCACATTATTAGAAATTGCCCGAACTAGGAGAACACGAATGGACAAGGCCGCGGAAGAGTTTTCAATATTAATGCGGCAGAGGCACAGGAAGACCCGGAGCTTGTTACGGGTACGTTTCTTATTGACAATAAATCTGCTTACGTTTTATTTGATTCGGGTGCGGATAGAAGGTATATGAGTAGAGATTTTTGTGCTAAATTAAGTTGTCCATTGACGCCTTTGGATAGTAAATTTTTACTTGAATTAGCAAATGGTAAATTAATTTCAGCAGATAATATATGTCGGAATCGAGAAATTAAACTGGTTAGCGAAACATTTAAGATTGATTTGATACCAGTAGAGTTAGGGAGTTTTGATGTGATAATCGGTATGGACTGGTTAAAAGAAGTGAAAGCAGAGATCGTTTGTTACAAAAATGCAATTCGCATTATACGAGAAAAAGGAAAACCCTTAATGGTGTACGGAGAAAAGGGCAACACGAAGCTACATATTATTAGTAATTTGAAGGCACAAAAACTAATAAGAAAAGGTTGCTATGCTGTTCTAGCACACGTCGAGAAAGTACAAACTGAAGAAAAGAGCATCAATGATGTTCCCGTCGCAAAAGAATTTCCCGATGTATTTCCGAAAGAATTACCGGGATTACCCCCACATCGATCTGTTGAATTTCAAATAGATCTTGTACCAGGAGCTGCACCAATAGCTCGTGCTCCTTCCAGACTCGCACCCAACGAGATGAAAGAACTGCAAAGCCAATTACAAGAACTTTTAGAGCGTGGTTTCATTCGACCAAGCACATCACCGTGGGGAGCTCCTGTTTTGTTTGTCAAGAAGAAAGATGGTACATTCAGGTTGTGTATCGACTACCGAGAGTTGAACAAACTTACCATCAAGAACCGCTACCCACTACCGAGAATCGACGACTTATTTGATCAACTACAAGGTTCGTCTGTTTATTCAAAGATTGACTTACGTTCCGGGTATCATCAAATGCGGGTGAAAGAAGATGATATTCCAAAGACTGCTTTTAGAACACGTTACGGTCATTACAAGTTTATGGTCATGCCGTTTGGTTTAACTAATGCACCAGCTGTGTTCATGGACCTTATGAACCGAGTGTGTGGACCATACCTTGACAAGTTTGTCATTGTTTTCATTGATGACATACTTATTTACTCAAAGAATGACCAAGAACACGGTGAACATTTGAGAAAGGTGTTAGAAGTATTGAGGAAGGAAGAATTGTACGCTAAGTTTTCAAAGTGTGCATTTTGGTTGGAAGAAGTTCAATTCCTCGGTCACATAGTGAACAAAGAAGGTATTAAGGTGGATCCGGCAAAGATAGAAACTGTTGAAAAGTGGGAAACCCCGAAAACTCCGAAACACATACGCCAGTTTTTAGGACTAGCTGGTTACTACAGAAGGTTCATCCAAGACTTTTCCAGAATAGCAAAACCCTTGACTGCATTAACGCATAAAGGGAAGAAATTTGAATGGAATGATGAACAAGAGAAAGCGTTTCAGTTATTGAAGAAAAAGCTAACTACGGCACCTATATTGTCATTGCCTGAAGGGAATGATGATTTTGTGATTTATTGTGACGCATCAAAGCAAGGTCTCGGTTGTGTATTAATGCAACGAACGAAGGTGATTGCTTATGCGTCTAGACAATTGAAGATTCACGAACAAAATTATACGACGCATGATTTGGAATTAGGCGCGGTTGTTTTTGCATTAAAGACTTGGAGGCACTACTTATATGGGGTCAAAAGTATTATATATACCGACCACAAAAGTCTTTAACACATATTTAATCAGAAACAACTGAATATGAGGCAGCGTAGGTGGATTGAATTGTTGAATGATTACGACTTTGAGATTCGTTACCACCCGGGGAAGGCAAATGTGGTAGCCGATGCCTTGAGCAGGAAGGACAGAGAACCCATTCGAGTAAAATCTATGAATATAATGATTCATAATAACCTTACTACTCAAATAAAGGAGGCGCAACAAGGAGTTTTAAAAGAGGGAAATTTAAAGGATGAAATACCCAAAGGATCGGAGAAGCATCTTAATATTCGGGAAGACGGAACCCGGTATAGGGCTGAAAGGATTTGGGTACCAAAATTTGGAGATATGAGAGAAATGGTACTTAGAGAAGCTCATAAAACCAGATACTCAATACATCCTGGAACGGGGAAGATGTACAAGGATCTCAAGAAACATTTTTGGTGGCCGGGTATGAAAGCCGATGTTGCTAAATACGTAGGAGAATGTTTGACGTGTTCTAAGGTCAAAGCTGAGCATCAGAAACCATCAGGTCTACTTCAACAACCCGAAATCCCGAAATGGAAATGGGAAAACATTACCATGGATTTCATCACTAAATTGCCAAGGACTGCAAGTGGTTTTGATACTATTTGGGTAATAGTTGATCGTCTCACCAAATCAGCACACTTCTTGCCAATAAGAGAAGATGACAAGATGGAGAAGTTAGCACGACTGTATTTGAAGGAAGTCATCTCCAGACATGGAATACCAATCTCTATTATCTCTGATAGGGATGGCAGATTTATTTCAAGATTCTGGCAGACATTACAGCAAGCATTAGGAACTCGTCTAGACATGAGTACTGCCTATCATCCACAAACTGATGGGCAGAGCGAAAGGACGATACAAACGCTTGAAGACATGCTACGAGCATGTGTTATTGATTTCGGAAACAGTTGGGATCGACATCTACCATTAGCAGAATTTTCCTACAACAACAGCTACCATTCAAGCATTGAGATGGCGCCGTTTGAAGCACTTTATGGTAGAAAGTGCAGGTCTCCAATTTGTTGGAGTGAAGTGGGGGATAGACAGATTACGGGTCCGGAGATTATACAAGAAACTACCGAGAAGATCATCCAAATTCAACAACGGTTGAAAACCGCCCAAGGTCGACAAAAGAGCTACGCTGACATTAAAAGAAAAGATATAGAATTTGAAATTGGAGAGATGGTCATGCTTAAAGTTGCACCTTGGAAAGGCGTTGTTCGATTTGGTAAACGAGGGAAATTAAATCCAAGGTATATTGGACCATTCAAGATTATTGATCGTGTCGGACCAGTAGCTTACCGACTTGAGTTACCTCAACAACTCGCGGCTGTACATAACACTTTCCACGTCTCGAATTTGAAGAAATGTTTTTCTAAAGAAGATCTCACTATTCTGTTAGATGAAATCCAAATCAACGAAAAACTTCAATTCATCGAAGAACCCGTCGAAATAATGGATCGTGAGGTTAAAAGACTTAAGCAAAACAAGATACCAATTGTTAAGGTTCGATGGAATGCTCGTAGAGGACCCGAGTTCACCTGGGAGCGTGAAGATCAGATGAAGAAGAAATACCCGCATCTATTTCCAGAAGATTCGTCAACACCTTCAACAGCTTAAAATTTCGGGACGAAATTTATTTAACGGGTAGGTACTGTAGTGACCCGAACTTTTCCATGTTTATATATATTAATTGAGATTGATATTTACATGATTAAATGTTTCCAACATGTTAAGCAATCAAACTTTTTAAGACTTGATTAATTGAAATAGGTTTCATATAGACAATTGACCACCCAAGTTGACCGGTGATTCACGAACGTTAAAACTTGTAAAAAAACTATATGATGACATATATATGGTTATATATATAGTTAACATGATATTATGATAAGTAAACATATCATTAAGTATATTAACAATGAACTACATATGTAAAAACAAGACTACTAACTTAATGATTTTGAAACGAGACATATATGTAACGATTATCGTTGTAACGACATTTAATGTACATATATCATATTAAGAGATATTCGTACATCATAATATCATGATAATATAATAATTTAAAATCTCTTTTGATATTATAAACATTGGGTTAACAACATTTAACAAGATCGTTAACCTAAAGGTTTCAAAACAACATTTACATGTAACGACAAACGATGACTTAACGACTCAGTTAAAATGTATATACATGTAGTGTTTTAATATGTATTCATACACTTTTGAAAGACGTCAAGACACTTATCAAAATACTTCTACTTAACAAAAATGCTTACAATTACATCCTCGTTCAGTTTCATCAACAATTCTACTCGTATGCACCCGTATTCGTACTCGTACAATACACAGCTTTTAGATGTATGTACTCTTGGTATATACACTCCAATGATCAGCTCTTAGCAGCCCATGTGAGTCACCTAACACATGTGAGAACCATCATTTGGCAACTAGCATGAAATATCTCATAAAATTACAAAAATATGAGTAATCATTCATGACTTATTTACATGAAAACAAAATTACATATCCTTTATATCTAATCCATACACCAACGACCAAAAACACCTACAAACACTTTCATTCTTCAATTTTCTTCATCTAATTGATCTCTCTCAAGTTATATCTTCAAGTTCTAAGTGTTCTTCATAAATTCCAAAAGTTTTAGTTTCATAAAATCAAGAATACTTTCAAGTTTGCTAGCTCACTTCCAATCTTGTAAGGTGATCATCCAACCTCAAGAAATCTTTGTTTCTTACAGTAGGTTATCATTATAATACAAGGTAATCATCATATTCAAACTTTGGTTCAATTTCTATAACTATAACAATCTTATTTCAAGTGATGATCTTACTTGAACTTGTTTTCGTGTCATGATTTTGCTTCAAGAACTTCGAGCCATCCAAGGATCCATTGAAGCTAGATCCATTTTTCTCTTTTCCAGTAGGTTTATCCAAGGAACTTAAGGTAGTAATGATGTTCATAACATCATTCGATTCATACATATAAAGCTATCTTATTCGAAGGTTTAAACTTGTAATCACTAGAACATAGTTTAGTTAATTCTAAACTTGTTCGCAAACAAAAGTTAATCCTTCTAACTTGACTTTTAAAATCAACTAAACACATGTTCTATATCTATATGATATGCTAACTTAATGATTTAAAACCTGGAAACATGAAAAACACCGTAAAACCGGATTTACGCCGTCGTAGTAACACCGCGGGCTGTTTTGGGTTAGTTAATTAAAAACTATGATAAACTTTGATTTAAAAGTTGTTATTCTGAGAAAATGATTTTTATTATGAACATGAAACTATATCCAAAAATTATGGTTAAACTCAAAGTGGAAGTATGTTTTCTAAAATGGTCATCTAGACGTCGTTCTTTCGACTGAAATGACTACCTTTACAAAAACGACTTGTAACTTATTTTTCCGTCTATAAACCTATACTTTTATGTTTAGATTCATAAAATAGAGTTCAATATGAAACCATAGCAATTTGATTCACTCAAAACGGATTTAAAACGAAGAAGTTATGGGTAAAACAAGATTGGATAATTTTTCTCATTTTAGCTACGTGAAAATTGGTAACAAATCTATTTCAACCATAACTTAATCAACTTGTATTGTATATTATGTAATCTTGAGATACCATAGACACGTATACAATGTTTCGACCTATCATGTCGACACATCTATATATATTTCGGAACAACCATAGACACTCTATATGTGAATGTTGGAGTTAGCTATACAGGGTTGAGGTTGATTCCAAAATATATATAGTTTGAGTTGTGATCAATACTGAGATACATATACACTGGGTCATGGATTGATTCAAGATAATATTTATCGATTTATTTCTGTACATCTAACTGTGGACAACTAGTTGTAGGTTACTAACGAGGACAGCTGACTTAATAAACTTAAAACATCAAAATATATTAAAAGTGTTGTAAATATATTTTGAACATACTTTGATATATATGTATATATTGTTATAGGTTCGTGAATCAACCAGTGGCCAAGTCTTACTTCCCGACGAAGTAAAAATCTGTGAAAGTGAGTTATAGTCCCACTTTTAAAATCTAATATTTTTGGGATGAGAATACATGCAGGTTTTATAAATGATTTACAAAATAGACACAAGTACGTGAAACTACATTCTATGGTTGAATTATCGAAATCGAATATGCCCCTTTTTATTAAGTCTGGTAATCTAAGAATTAGTTAACAAACACCCTAATTGACGCGAATCCTAAAGATAGATCTATTGGGCCTAACAAACCCCATCCAAAGTACCGGATGCTTTAGTACTTCGAAATTTATATCATATTCGAAGGGTGTCCCGGAATGATGGGGATATTCTTATATATATGCATCTTGTTAATGTCGGTTACCAGGTGTTCACCATATGAATGATTTTTATCTCTATGTATGGGATGTGTATTGAAATATGAAATCTTGTGGTCTATTATTATGATTTGATATATATAGGTTAAACCTATAACTCACCAACATTTTTGTTGACGTTTAAAGCATGTTTATTCTCAGGTGAATACTAAGAGCTTCCGCTGTTGCATACTAAAATAAGGACAAGATTTGGAGTCCATATTTGTATGATATTGTGTAAAAACTGCATTCAAGAAACTGATTTCGATGTAACATATTTGTATTGTAAACCATTATGTAATGGTCGTGTGTAAACAGGATATTTTAGATTATCATTATTTGATAATCTACGTAAAGCTTTTTAAACCTTTATTTATGAAATAAAGGTTATGGTTTGTTTTAAAAATGAATGCAGTCTTTGAAAAACGTCTCATATAGAGGTCAAAACCTCGCAACGAAATCAATTAATATGGAACGTTTTTAATCAATAAGAACGGGACATTTCAATCCGGTACTTTGGATGGGGCTTGTTGGGCCCGATAGATCTATCTTTAGAGTTCGCGTCAATTAGGGTGTCTGTTCCCTAATTCTTAGATTACCAGACTTAATAAAAAAGGGCATATTCGATTTCGATCATTCAACCATATAATGTAGTTTTTATTACTTGTGTCTATTTCGTAAAAACATTTATAAAAATTGCGCATGTATTCTCAGCCCAAAAATATAAAGGGTAAAAAGGCAAATGAAACTCACGCATATAAATATTGTAAAACGGTTAATAATGTATTTGCATGTATTCTCAGTCCAAAAATGAAATGAGTAAAAAGGGATTAAATGAACTCACCATACGATATTTTGTAGTAAAAATATTCATACGAAGGAACTGAACAATGCAAGGTTGGCATCGGATTCACGAACCTATATCAATTATATATTTATTAAAACATATAATGGAAATCACATAATTTCATTTATTAATATATGTTATTTATGTAATTGTAGTTATATTAAATTTATACTAAATTCCATTTAAAATCATATACTTATATTATATCTTAAATTATGTGTTATATATGTTTATTTTGTATATATATCTAAAATGATTACTATAGTTATATTAATATCTATATATATTTAGTATTATATTAAAAATACCTAATTTGTTATATATAAGTATTTATATAATGTTAATATGTTTTTCATATAGTTATATGGAATATCAATATAATTATAGTATATATAATAAGTGTGTTTTTATGTACAAAATATTTATTTGTTAAAGAATGATAGTTTTGATATTAATGTTTTGCTAGTGATAATAATAATAATTTTATTAATAATGATAATATTAATAATAATAGTGATACTGTTAATGATGATACTTATGTTAATAATAATCATAATAATCTTAATAACTATAACAATTATATTAATACTAATATTAATAACAATAACAATAACAATAATAATTTATAATAACAATGATAATAATAATAATAATAATAATAATAATAATAATAATAATAATAATAATAATAATAATAATAATAATAATAATAATAATAATTTTAAATATATAAAACTACCTTAGAATCCCATTTTAAACAGAATTGCACCAAGCAGGGATCGAACCCAAGACCTCTCGTTCCGCAACCACACTACCAACCATTGAGCTGTCTGTTATTTTCTTGATTAATTAGGATTTTAAATCCTTTTAACTCGATTTCTGTCTAATACCTTCTTCTTAAAACAAAACCCATTTAACATCATAATCATCTAATAACATCATCATTACCTTATGATCTTTATCTCACCATCATCCACCCATTTTATCATAACCATAAATCATCATCGTTCGTATTCTAATCATTGTTATACTAATCTTAACATCATAATACCTAAAAGAATTGTTGTTGGGTCTCGATGGCAACAAAAAGACAGTAGCCCAAATCCAAAAGCCCAACTATATGTTGCAGTCCAACTATCAATTTAGCCCAATTCCCATCAAATAAATTAAGGGCTTCGGTGTACAGATATATTTACGAAGTAGCAGTAGTCGACAACATAAAAATAAAAAGGTTTTTGATCGAATCATAACAGGAAACAAGAGTGATTCGTTGGTAGCTGCTACAGAAACAATCGGCCAGCAGAGAGCAGTTTGTAATGGTTTTTCATCGAGCAATAGCCTTAATATCAATATCATTATCACATCATAAAATCATGTATCTTTAATGTATCATCATCGTTACCCTATTCCTCATCATCGTTGTCATCACAGAAACAGAAACAGGAACTTACAATAGCATTAATCCAATGAAATTTCGATGGTTTTGGTTTGAATAGGATTGAAACAGGTATTGTTCATCTTCTTTATCAATCATCCCTTCGTTTATTTTTCGAACATGAGAAGAAAATAATGGCAGTCATCCTGGTTTGAATGGAATATATAATACAGTAACAACAGTATAGAAGTAGCAGGAAGTGGTGCTCCGGTGGTCGGTTGAATAGACACAGAAACGTAATAGTACAGCAGGTATGGCGTGTGTAGTTGATGATGGTTGTCGATCGTTAAGTGATGGATTGAAGTGGTTTTCAAATATTGTTGGTTGTGGTGTTCTTTGTTCATACAGGAAAACAGGAACGAGGGAATGAACTGCAGTAGTTTTAATTAAATGATGATGGTGATTAAAGAGTGATGGTGATACGGTGGTGATCAAGGTTTGCAAGGTGGTGGTGGTTTGCGGTTGATGATGGAGGGCAAAGGTTATGGCTTCGGTGGTGATGTTCACGATACAGAGATGAAAGAAAAAAATAATAACGATAATTATGGTAAGGGTTGTTTCCATGGTTCTCACGAAAAAGAAAGAGAGAGAGATAGGAGAGAGCAAGTGGTCGATGATTATGGTGGTCATGGGTGGCTCACGATAGTTATGGTTGTTTGTTGTGTTCGTGACAAGGATGCAGAAAATAGAAAGTCCATGGGTGTGGTGTTCGAAGGTTTATGTTGGTGGGTTTCCTCCGGCCTTTATCACAGCGAGAAGAGGAGGTCTCACGAGGGCTTGATGGTGGTGATCTGATGGAGTGAGTGGCGGCCAGTGGTGTTCTTGAGCCGGCAGAAATAAGAAGAAGGGGAGACAGTGATGTGTTATGTTTTTATCCCATATTTTCACATACACCTATATAGAAATTGATAGAATAATATATATAATATAATAATAGTAATAATTATAATTATAATATAAACAAATAATTAAAAAAAATGTGAAAAGTCAAGTGGGTTAGTGGTGTCGACTTAGGAACAGAGAAGATACATAAGAATTTGTAGGTGTGATATATCTCTATCATGCATGTCTATTATTCATATATATAATCTAGCTTCTATTAACAATAAAAGACAAGTTGCAAGAAAATAAAACAAACGTGTTTTAAAGGAAGCAGAGATGAGGGAAATGATTGAGATGGTGATGATAGTTAGTAATATATGTGAGTGGTAGACAACAATAAAAGTAGAATAATAATGTGTGTTATATAATACAATCAACAATAACAAATTATCAACTTGATGGTAGGGTGGTGGGTCTTCAATAAGCATATATGTTAGTGTTATGTATATAAATAGATATAGTTATGTAATGATGTTAGTATGTGGTATAATAATAAATATAGTAATTGTTAGTGGAGTTGTGATGTTTATCGAATAAGAGTAAATGAACAGAAGAAAGGAAGATGGGATATATGTGAGTGGGGTGTGATGGTTACATGTAACAATATAAATATATGAATCTATACACTATAGATTGTGGAAAGGAAAGCAAGCAAGAACACGGTTTTAATCAAGAATTAAACAGTTCAGCAGCCACCAGTTTGTTTTAATCTACTGACAGTTTAATTAGGGATAAAATATTGTGCTACTTTCCTACACTGTTACGGATAATATTATTCAGAAAAATTTCATAGTTTTAATTTAACTACCATTATTTATTTTAGTCATTAAATGAGGAAAACGTGATCAAAATGGTTCGTTTGATATTAGAGCTCAGTCTCAGATAAAAAGTACGAATAATAAAATTTGACTATTAGATTCTAAATATATTTATTTTTAATATACTTTATTTATATATAGATATGTTTTTGAAATAATAATTATTATAGTATCCTATTTTTTATTTTACATAATTAATTTTAATAACAACAACATATAATATTTCAATTTATATTTCAAATTATTATACATATATACATACACACTTATCTATTTACAATTAATTGTTCGTGAATCATCGAGAGCAGTCGAAGGTCAATTGAATATATGAAACAGTTCAAACTTTTTGAGACTCAACTTTACAGACTTTGCTTATCGTGTCAAAAATATTAAATCGTATCGAGAGTTTGGTTTAATATTAGTCGAAATTTTCCGGGTCACTACAATATATCCATATATATGTCATCATATAGTTTTTACAAGTTTTAACGTTCATGAATCACCGGTCAACTTGGGTGGTCAATTGTCTATATGAAACCTATTTCAATTAATCAAGTCTTAACAAGTTTGATTGCTTAACATGTTGGAAATATTTAATCATGTAAATATCAATCTCAATTAATATATATAACTATGGAAAAGTTCGGGTCACTACATGAATACTAAGAGCTTCCACTGTTGCATACTAAAATAAGGACAAGATTTGGAGTCCATGTTTGTATGATATTGTGTAAAAACTGCATTAAAGAAACATATGTCGATGTAATATATTTCTAATGTAAACCATTATGTAATGGTCATGTGTAAACAGTATATTTTAGATTATCATTATTTGATAATCTACGTAATGCTTTTAAAACCTTTATTGATAAAATAAAGGTTATGGTTGTTTTAAAAATGAATGCAGTCTTTGAAAAACGTCTCATATAGAGGTCAAAACCTCGCAACGAAATCAATTAATATGGAACGTTTATAATCAATATGAACGGGACATTTCAATTAGTAATTACTCCCTAAAACTATCTGCAAGAGATGAAATCCTAATTTCATCTGTCGAATTCAAATTCTTAAGTCAAAGTATTTTTATAAAAAAGTCAAATATTGTGTTTATCATGAAATTTGAATTCATGTTTATGTTTGAAGTTAAATTGTAAGTACATAAAGTTTCTAATAATGATTTCACACCATTTTCATGTTGAAAACGTTGTCTAAAACGTACTTAATTTTAAAATCAATCCTTGAGTTTACACATGTTCTTCATGGTCTGTGCAATTTTTTTTTTATTATTTTCTTTTTGTTTTAGTAAACTTAATCACTCATTAATCGTTTCAATATCAATTTCAAAATTTTTTCCATGATTGTAATCATCATCTAAATCGATTTAATTTAAAAATCGAATTTCAAATTGTTCTTCATTAATTAATTAATTCGAATATTATATATTAAACTATATATGAATTATTGAATTGCTAACTGTGGACTATCAAATGAGGACTACCAACATTGGACAAATAAAATGAATTAAAATATTGATTATAATATATGAAACTAAACAATTCTTCAAGTTTGCCACTTGATTTCATCTTAAACCTTATTTGTATCTTGACGATTACAATTTGCGTTCAAATCTTTCATAATCCTTGAAAACACCTCAATCGAAAGAATGAACCAACCGCGCTTCATCTACAGAAAGAAAGATTGATGCGTATAGCTATGCACCTGAAAACACTCGGAAACTGAGTAAACTTTTAATGCGTAGCTGTGCTAATTCCTTTAGCGTTATTATTACCGAAAATAACTTTGCAATCTCTTTCCAAATTAGTCAATTTTGTCACAGCTCCAGCAAGTCAACTTCGACTTTTCGTTCGAAACAACCTTATTATAACCTTGATATATATGTGTGCTCAATTATTGTTACCAGAGAACCTTTTATATTCCACCATACTACCATCAGCGTTTAATCATCTCAAAGCACAAATCTCCTGAAAACATATCGATTTGATAACCAATGATCCAGACCCGTTAACTTTGAAAATGCTGAGGAAGCAGCATGTAATAAATGGTCTTAATGGTCAAATGTGATGATAAAAGAATGGAGTGTTGGGAAACGCTCGATAGAAAATTTGGTACTGAAAAATGGATTGAGCTAACCATGAAGGAGACCAAGGACAAATACAAAAACCAAACACTATATTCAGATAACTCAGGTAATTCTGGATTCGCCGAAATCTTTAGAGAATATCTTGTTCCGAAGTCATGTTAAAATCATGCGGAAATTTTTTCTTCATAAACCTTCGAACTCAGAAATTCCAAAATATCATCATAAATATCTTCGATATTTTTGAGGATATTTTCATAAGTATTCTTATTCGAAATTTATACCTCTTCGTGCTTTCGGTATTACCTTATATTGAAAAATTCTGTAAAATGTAAATATAAATTACGAATGAATTCTGGAGAAGTGTTGGGGATTGAAGCATGAGTTAGTATAATATAATGACGCCCGGCCAACGTGATTATATTACAGTAAGTCATGCTGAATTTCTAATGGAACATGATGATTCACAGACCCTAACGTCATCATGTGCCATGTTACATAACTCTTTCATTCTGCTTAACTTCTGAACATATCAAGAAAGTATATTCTTGATAGTTCTATCTTCCGTGATGTTGATAAATTTGAAAATCAAATCGTGCTATCACGTTCCTTCCTTCTTAGAACATTATAATCATTCAAAACTCTATATCTACAAATTCTGGATCATTATTCGCTTGACTTAAAGTCGGAAAGGGAAAACAAAAGGATGAAACTCCAAAATATAAAAGAAACAAAGAGAGTGGAATTATAGTGAGATATCCGACAAAGCAATCGAAACAGATCCTCGCATTTAATCAAAGAAGATTCTAATTTCTTTAATTACCGAAGAATCAAATCTTATTACAAATATTTTCTCTAAATCCTCTGGACTCTGGAAATCAATCCTATCTACGTCAAAAGATATGACAAATCTTCATTTACTCATTTCATTCTTTTGAGACAGCTTCACTCGTATGCTTCGAGTAATCGAACTATTTTATCTATATTACTCAATGATGATAAAACCCTAATTTCTAGCTCTATGTGTCGTAAAAACATACTTATTGTCAACCATGACCATTTTAATCAAATTTCGGGACGAAATTTCTTTAACGGGTAGGTACTGTCACGACCCGGAAAATTTTGACTAAATTTTAAACCAAACTCTCAATACGATATTGTATTTTTGACACGATAAGCAAAATCTGTAATATTGAGTCTCGAAATTTTTGAACTGTTTCATATATTCATTTGACCTTCGACTAGTTTTGACGATTCACGAACAATTAATTGTAAATAGATATGTGTGTGTATATATATACATATATGTGTATATGTATATATATATGAAATATATACTTAATTGATAGTTATATGTATATTGTTATATATTAAAAACAGTATTATTAATAGTATTATTTTCAATATATAATATATAGATATGAAGTTTGATAAATAAATTGCCATGGTATTATTATTATTAATATTTATTTAGACTAAATATAATTTATAAAAGTAAATAATTACGTGTAATCAGATATATATCACAAACAGATATTATCATTATTGTTCTATTATCATTATTGTTCTGCTTTTTTTCTGTTTTGCCCGTGAACCAGTGTCGAACTAATTTCTGTATAAAACAAACAATCATCTTTTATTAAGGATAGGAAGTCAATCATTGTTCCATCTGCATCAAATATAAATACAATTAACTGACATCATCTGATGATATAAACGAAAGCGAGAACCACCATGTTCACCACTTTTAAACCATCCACTCTCTCCCTATCTCACTCATCTTCTTTCTCCCTCTCTAAATCCTTGTGACCGAAGACACCATCGAATTTCTTCAGTTCTATCACCCAAAATCACCACACCCATCGGCCTATTATTAGCCGGGAACAACCATCACCATTTAATCACCAATCTTCAAACACCAACGTAGACTAACACTTCTAACTACTTTTTGTTTCTTCCACGATGAATAACACCACAATAATTTTAAGTTATACAAAATCGAACACCACCAATCTATCAACTTCAATCACCACTACTATCTATCCTTCTATCATCACCTCAACCGCCACCCTAGTCACCATCCTCCACCCATCTAAACCATATTATCACTACTTTAAAACCACTATGACCACCACCATTAAACCACTATTAAGACCGCTGCTGCTACACCCATATATATACCTTTTCTGTTCTATTCGTTGATAAAACAAAACCGTAACCTTCTTCTCCTTCCTCTCTCATCTTTCTCTCTCTCAATACTAATCAAACGAAACACCACCCAATTTCTATATATGTTTTCTGTCTCCAGCAGACTATTATGCTGCTATAAACCTTTCTGTTTAAGATTCGATCGCCGAAACAACTCAAAACCATGAACAACCTTCATCTAAATCACCACCACTTGCTACTGTTATTCCAGCTACATATTCTGGTTCGAAAATCAATTCAAACGCCGTAATTGTTTGGCTACCATGATTATATGAATGTCTCATTGGTTAAACTAAATTAACCCACTTGCTACTAAACTAATAAATCATATGGGTGCATGATCTTTACTTTCTGTTCCACTTTTCAATAATGGCCGACAGACATCAATTAACTAATCTTGTATTGTGAATTAATTTTTTTTTTAAAAACGAGATAGTGGAGCAAACATGAGGCTACGCAATACCTTGTCTTCTTACGTTTATTCTTTGTTATTTTTTTTCCAAGCACCTTTTGGATGTAAATTACGGAACAAGCTGGGGGATCCATGAAATTTAATCATATGGACTTTATAACATGGATTGTTGTTTGGGCCTATTGGGCCGAGATAAACGTGATTTGTGGATGGTTAATGATACCGAGAATAGAGATCATCACATAAAATGTTGAAAAAAAATAGAAAAAAAAATAAGAAGGATGAGAGTGAGTACGGGTATTATAGTTTGGATGGGATTAAGAGATACAAGATGATTATGATCATAACGATAAATGATGATGTGCGAAATGAGTAAGTTAAATGGTGATGATAATCACGATTAGGATTATGATATTGATAAACTAAGTCGAGTATGATGGGGGTTATGATGATAGATTAAGTTGAAGATGATAATGATAATGGAAGATCATGATGATGACAATGGAAGATCATGATGATGAGTTTAGAATGAATATTTAGATCAGTTGGTTAAGGATGTTTTTCGGGTTAGCGGGATGTCGCGGGTTCAAACCCGGACTTGGGCATTTATAGGACTACTCATTTGAGGTAGTTTACCTATTTAATTATCATTATTATTATTATTATTATTATTATTATTATTATTATTATTATTATTATTATTATTATTGAAATGATTTTTATATAAAAACATTATTAGTTTTAATATTATTATTATTAAATTATAGTATTATTAAAAACTATCATTATTATTATCATTATTATTTTAATTATCATTATTATTTTAATTGTCATTTTTATTATTATTTTTATAACAAATAAATATTATACTTATATTACACATAATTATATACTAAACATATTAACATTATTTTTTTTATAAATATTACAAATAACAAATTATTGATAAAATACTAATATACATATTAAGATATCTACATATATAAATATTAATCATTTTAAATATATACAAATTAAATACATATAACATATAAACTAAGATATAATATATATAAATTTGTTCGATTACAAATATATGTGTTAATATACATTAATGATATAGGTTCGTGAATCAGAGGTCAACTCTATATTTGTTAAATGACGTCATATGTATTTTTACTACAAAATACAGTATGGTGAGTTTCATTTGCTCCCTTTTTAATTGCTTTTGCAATATATATTTTTGGGCTGAGAATACATGCGCTGCTTTTATAAATATTTACGAAATAGACACAAGTACTTAAAATACATTCTACGTTGAGTTGTACCACTGGCATACTTCCCTGTAGCTTGGTAACTACTATTTACATGGGTATTGTAAACGCGAATCCTGTTGATAGATCTATCGGGCCTGACAACCCCAACCGAACTGGACTACCAGTATTCAACGGTTGCACAGTGCTTCATTTCAGTGACTACATTTGGTACAGTGTAGTGAGATTTCATAATAAAGGGAATATACGACGTTGATTAAATGTTAAGTATGGTTACCAAGTGCTCAACCACTTAGAATGCTTTACATACACTTGCGAGTGTATTATGTTTATGATTATGAAATCTTGTGGTCTATTAAAATATTGAAATGATTATTACGATAAACCTATGAACTCACCAACCTTTTGGTTGACACTTTAAAGCATGTTTATTCTCAGGTACGAATTAAGTCTTCCGCTGTGCATTTGCTCATTTTATGGACATTACTTGGAGTCGATCATCGCAATGGGACCAAATGTTGAAGACTTCGTCCGGATGGATTAGGTCGGGGTCTTTACACTCGGGTATACGAGAGGTCTCGGTTTCGAGTTTTGTCTGCAGCAATTCTTTTTACTCAAAGATTTAAAAGGGTATACATTGCTATTTTATTTCTATTATTATTATTATTATTATTATTATTGCTATTGCTATTATTATTATTATTATTATTATTATTATTATTATTATTATTATTATTATTATTATTATTATTATTATTATTATTATTATTAATTAATGTTATTATTACATGTATTATAATTATAATTGTTAAGTATTATGAATATCATTATTATTATTGTTGTTGTTATTATTATTAATATTATAATTATTAAGAGTATTATTATAATTAATATAAATATTATGATAGAAAACTTCATTATAACTATAAATACAAATATGATTTTTATCATAATTAATGTTTTTACTAATATTATTATCATCATTTAAAATATAATTTTATCATTTTACTACTAGTATAGGTATTATCAATTTTATTATGATTATAAATACAAGTATGAATATTATTATTATTATCACTAATAGTGTGTTATTATTATTATTATGTTTAGAATTATTATTATTATTATTATTATTATTATTATTATTATTATCACTAATAGTTGTGTTATTATTATTATTATGTTTAGAATTATTATTATTATTATTATTAAAATAATACGAGTTAATCATTATTTTCATTAATATTAGTATTAGTATTACTTTTGTAGCTATTAATATTATTATTAATATTATTAAATAAAAGTATCATTATTGAAGATATTAGTATTATTATTTATATTATCATTTTTAATAATGTTATTAGTATTTGTAAATCATTAATATCAAAACTATCGTTTTTAAACAAATAAATATATTGTACATAAAACATACTTATTACATATACTACAAATATAATAATATTCCACATAACTATATATAAATCATATTAACTTTATTTATATAAAAATTTACATACAAAAAATTAGGTATTTTAATATAATCCTAAATATATATATATATATATATATATATATATATATATATATATATATATATATATATATATATATATATATATATATATATATATATATAGATATTAATATAACTATATTAATCACTTTAAATACATATACAATATATATATATATATATATATATATATATATATATATATATATATATATATATATATATATATAACATATAATTTAAAATATAACATAAAGTATATGTTTTTAAATAAAATCTAGTATAAACCTTATATAACTACAAAATATATATATAATAATATATATTAATAAATGAAATTATGATATTTCTATTATATGTTTTAATAGAAATACAATTAATATAGGTTCGTGAATTCAAGGCCAACCCTGCATTGAATGGATCGAAGCCGAATATGCCCCTTTTAGCTTGGTAGCCTAAGAATTAGGGAACATCACTAATTTTGAGAATTAGTGCACCCATAATTGACGTGAATCCTAAAGGTAGATCTACGGGAACTAACAACCCCCATTTTGGAATTTGGAATGCTTTAGTACTTCGAGTTTATCATGTCCGATGGGTGTCCCGGAATGATGGGGATATTCTATATGCATCTTGTTAATGTCGGTTACCAGGTGTTCAATCCATATGAATGATTTTTATGCATGATGTTTATGAGAAATGGAAATATGAAATCTTGTGGTCTATTAAAATTATGGAAATGATTGATTATGATAAACTAATGAACTCACCAACCTTTTAGTTGACACTTTAAAGCATGTTGATTCTCAGGTAATAAAGAAATCTTCCGCTGTGCATTTGCTCATATTAGAGATATTACTTGGAGTCATTCATGACATATTTCAAAAGATGTTGCATTCGAGTCGTTGAGTTCATCAAGATTATTATTAAGTCAATTATAGTTGGATATATTATGAAATGGTATGCATGCCGTCAACTTTCAATGAAATGAAAGTTTGTCTTTTTAAAAACGAATGCAATGTTTGTAAAATGTATCATATAGAGGTCAAGTACCTCGCGATGTAATCAACTATTGTGAATTGTTTATAATGTATATGAACGGGTCCTTTCAGTTGGTATCAGAGCGGTGGTCTTAGCAAACCAGGTCTGCATTAGTGTGTCTAACTGATAAGTCTTTAGGATGCATTAGTGAGTCTGGACTTCGACCGTGTCTGCATGTCAAAAGTTTTGCTTATCATTTTCGTCAGAAAATTACCTGCTTATCATTCTTAGTCTAGACACATCTTATTACATTGATTTCATGAATAGTGTATAGAAAAAATTCATATCTTAGCGTATCTACTAATTCATATCTTAGCATATCTGTTATTGTTACCTTTGCCTGACAGCTTCCGTAGATTTCTCCGTAACTTATGGGATTTTAGTATTATATATGCATATGTAAATTATGTATTACAGGGTACTAATCTACATCCTATAATCTATTTCTTATCGAAAATCCTTCATCTGATCGTACGAGATGAATCCCTTAACCAATTCGAGTCCCTCAAATTTCGATAGCTATTCCGATAGTTATTTTGACAACTATTCCAGCATGGATATTCACCTAAGCTCTGAAAGTAGCATGAATCAACCAATTAGCCATCACCAATTCATCTGATGGGTTCATAGTCTATTAAATCAATGGACACGCGAAGAAGGCGATCCTTTCCATCAACCGAATTCACCTCTTGGCGAAGAACCTGAAGCACTGACAGGCGAACCTGTTCGTAATATCATTTTCTCTATTATTTCCAGAGTATCTCATCACGATTACATAATATCTCAAATTCTAAACCTTTTTCATTTGCTCGTTCCGACCGACAATCATCCTGGAGTAATAGAAGAAGTCAACGAGCTTCGCGCTCGAGTAATCAATTTGGAAAATATGGTGCAAAATATACCAGCTTCGGCAACATCACCGGCACCAACAGTACCATCAGTAACAGCACCCGTACCATCAACAAAACATGCCTCAACATCTCATTCTGTACCTCGAGTATAATCATCATTCTACGTATCGTTCTACATCAATTATCTTCGTTCTTCATGGCGATTATGTAATCTCTAATGTTTTAGAGATTATGTATTCTAGTTCTAACGGTAAATCAAATGAGATTAATATTATATTAACTCATTAAATCTATGATTACATCTGAAGAAAATATATATGTAAGTATATTTTCATAAAGAGTGTAATTAAAAATTCTTTCGTACAAACTGTTAATGGTGAAAATATTTTAACGGGTAGGTAATACCCTAGAAATATTTAGATTTCACATTAATAAGTTACACTGTACATTCTTCGAATCTGATTCAATAGTCATTTACTATCCTACTTACAACCATAGAAGTACGACTCCGTTCATCACAGAATAACCATTTTCATTCAATTTCATATTTGGATTTTGACCTATCAGAATCCAACAAGTGGCATAATGAAGAAAACATTGGACAAAATAAAATTTGTTAGAAACAAACAAATTATCTATGAGTAAATTTTTGTTAAGAATCCACGCTAACTGTTCCTAGCTAACTGATTACATTTTATTTATCGCAATTTATATTCTCGCAATTTTATTTATCGTCATTTAATTTCTGTTATTTATTTTACGCACTTTAAATATCGGGACACGTATACAAGGTTTTAACATATCATATCGACGCATCTATATATATTATTTGGAATAACCATAGATATTCTATATGTAGTAATGATAGAGTTAGCTATACAGGGTTGAGGTTGATTCTATAATAATATATATACTTTGAGTTGTGATCGAGTCTGAGACATGTACACAGGTCACGATACGTATTAATTAATTTGAATATTATATATTAAACTGTATATGAATTATTGGACTGCTAACTGTGGACTACCAACATTGGACAATTAAAATGAATTAAAATATTGATTATAACAAATGAAACTAAACATTTCTTCAAGTTTGCCACTTGATTTCATCTTAAACCTCATTTGTATCTTGTCGATTACAATATGCGTTCAAACCTTTCATGATTCTTGAAAACACTTCAATCGAGAGGATGAACCAACTGCACTTCATCTATGGAAGAAAAGATTGATGCATATAGTTATGCACCTGAAAACACTCGGAACATGAGTAAACATTTAACACACATATGTGCTAGCTCCTTTGGCATTGTTATTACCAAAAATAACATTGAAATTCTTTTGTAAATTAGCCAATTTTGTCACAGCTCCAGCAAATCAACTTAGACTTTTCATTCGAATTAACCTTATCATGACCTTGATATATACGCGTGCTCTTTTATTGTTACCGGGGAACCTTTTATATTCCACCATATTACTGTCAGCGTTTAATCATCTAAAAACACAATTCTCTTGAAACCACCTCGGATTGATAACCGATGATTCAGATATTGTAGCATTAAATGCAGAGGAAACAGAAAAATTGTAGATGGTCTAAACGGCCAAAAGTTTAATGATAAAGAAGGGAGTGTTAGGAACGCTCGATAGAAAATTTGGTACTGAAAAACAGATCGAGCAAACCATGAAGGAGACCAAGGTCAAATACAAGGACCATACCATATATTCAATGAATCCAGTTAATTCTGGATCCGATGAAACCTTCAACGAATATCTTGCTCTGTACTCATGTTAAAATTTTGCGGAAAATCTTTCTTCATCAACCATCGAACTTAGCAATTCCAAAATATCATCATAAATATCTTTGATATTTCTGAAGATATTTTCATAAATATTCTCGTCCGAAATTATTTATCTCTTCGTGCTAACTATATTATATCATAAAGGAAACTACTTTAGTTTCTAAATTTCTTTAAAATTTGAGTTTGAATTATGAATGATTTTGAAATAGTGTTGGGAACTGAAGCATGAGTTAGTATAATATAATGACACTTGATCAACGTGATTATATTACAGTAAGTCATGCTGAGTTTGTAAATGGAACGTGATGATTCACAGACCATACCATCATCATGTACCATGTTACACGACTCCTACATTCTGTCTAATCTATAAACATATCAAGAACATGTTTTCTTGATAGTCCTATCTTTCCCTTAAATTCTGATAATTTGACAATTCAGATTGTGCTATTACCGTTTCTTTCCTAGAAGATTAACTGTGTTCATTCCGAACTTCATATCTACAAATTCTGGACCATTATTCACTTGACTTAAAGTCGGGAAGAGAAAACAAAAGTATGAAACTTCGAAATATAAGGTAGAATATAAAGCCCGATAATAACACATAAATTACAATCCGTGTATATCAATGTTTATCGCAACATAAAGACACGGGAGAATTAAAAGCACTATAACCCCAAGGGCAAAGTAGAAGTAAGCAGATTCCTCTGGTGGAAGTTGGAAAAGGAGAATGATTGTTGCGATAGTAAGGATAAGGACAAGGATCAGAACTTGATTAAGCATTTTCACAATCTTTAGAATGTATGGACTAAGAAAGAAAGTATAGGAATGGTAAAAATAATGGAACAGAAGAGCTTAATTTATATGGAAATGTCAGACGAAGTAATCGAGGCAGATCATCGCATTTAATTAAAGAAGATCTTAATTTCCATAATTACCGAAAGAACAAATCTTATTACGAAGATTTCCTCTAAATCCCTTAAATTTCGGAAAATCAACCATGACTACGTCACTGGTTAAGATAAACTTGCATCTAAACATTTCACTCTTTTGTGATAGCTTCATTCGTAATCTTCGAATAATCGAATCATTTTATCCATATTACTCTATAGTAATAAAATTCAATTTTATCAACTCATATGCGTCATGGAAACATTTTTTATTGTTAGTTATGACGACCTCGATAAAATTTCGGGACGAAATTTATTTAACGGGTAGATACTGTGACGACCAGGAAATTTTTGACCAAATTTAAACTTGATGTTTATTTTATTACGACACGATAAGCAAAGTCTGTAATGATGAGTCTCAGAAATTTTGAACTATTTCATATACTCAATTGACCTTCGACTGTTCCCAACGATTCACGAACAATTGTGTCTAAATATATATATATATATATATATATATATATATATATATATATATATATATATATATATATATATATATATATATATATATATATATATATACATATATAAATAAATATAAGTGTATATAATGTTTTGATTTAATAAAGTACATATAATCAAATAGAAATTAACAAGATAAATAAGTTATCATTAGGATGAATATATATATATATATATATATATATATATATATATATATATATATATATATATATATATATATATATATATATATATATATATATATATATATATATATATATATATATATATATATATAAATAGATATATGATATTATTATATAGATATATATATATATATATATATAACAGATCTCTAATAGTAATTATTATATTATAACATTTATAAAATATATAAATATTAAATAATCAATAGATGTATTCATATAATATATGATATAATTATTAATAAATGTAATTGTAAGATTTATATATATATATATATATATATATATATATATATATATATATAAAATTTGATACATTAAAATTGTTACTAATATTAGTGTTACTATTATTAATATAATTATTATCATACGTAGTGGTAAATTATGATTCTTGTCATTTTTAACTTCATCATTATTAATAAAACCAATAGTTAATATCAATATTTGTATAGATAATATTATTATTATGTTTCTTGATATAGTTAATATACAAATATATATATGGTTATATAAATAAAGATATATATAAACACATATACATATGTGAAATTACAGTTATAATACATGTATAACAAATAAATAAATAATTACAGTATAACAAATAACTGTTACGTATAGATATATATAACAGATAAAATAAATAAACACAGTCATATTACATACATAAATTTTAAGGGATATGTAATATGTGATAGATCACTTTCCAACTTTAGGCAATCTATTTCCTGTTTCTAAAATCGAATCAAATCAAAGGGTAAACTCCAAAATCTGTTGAGAGTCACTCTCACCTTTTATTTTTTTTATTATTCGTACCTGATCATGACCATCGACTTGAAGGAGAATAAATCAATCGAATAATTTTGTAATACTAGTAACTCATTTAGTTCTTTCTTCACCACTATCAATTAACAATTATAATCGCATTCTTTTTTTTTAATTAAACATGAATTTTTGAAAGTCTAGTTCGACATCTCTGTTCTGGTACCTTTCTATCAACTCTTCGAATTTGAACTCCATTTTAAAATGTAACAACGCAGTTTTATTAGTAATTACTCCCTAAAACTATCTGCAAGAGAAGAAATCCCAATTTCATCTGTCGAACTCAAATTCTTAAGTGAAAGTATTTTTATAAAAAAAGTCAAACATTTATCATGAAATTTGAATTCATGTTTATGTTTGAAGTTAAATTGTGAGTACAGAAAGTTTCTAATAATGATTTCACACCATTTTCATGTTGAAAATGTTGTCTAAATCGTACTTAATTTTAAAATCAATCCTTGAGTTTACACATGTTCTTCATGGTCTGTGCAAATTGTTTTTTATTATTTTCTTTTTGTTTTAGTAAACTTAATCACTCATTAATTGTTTCAATATCAATTTCAAAATTTTTTCCATGATTGTAATCATCATCTAAATCGATTTAATTTAAAAATCGAATTTCAAATTATTCTTCGTTTTATTTTGCTGTTACAGCTTACTTTTATTTTGATATAATTTCTGTTAATGCAAATCAAAAGCAATGAATCGTTCTGTTTTGGTTATTAAATTCTAAAATCAAACCACTAATTCACTAATTTAATTGAGTGATTTGTTCTGTCGACTTAATTGAAGGAGAAGATGAGTACAGAAAGATATATTAGATATATAGATATAGAATGGGGATTAGTTCAGAAAGACAGAATTGGTCGAGTGGTTAATGGATGTCTCGGGTATACGAGAGGTCTCGGGTTCGAGTTTTTTCTGCAGCAATTCTTTTTACTCAAAGATTTAAAAGGGTATACATTGCTATTTTATTTCTATTATTATTATTATTGCTATTGCTATTATTAGTATTGTTATTATTAATTAATATTATTATTACATGTATTATAATTATAATTTTTAAGTATTATGAATATCATTATCATTATTATTATTGTTATTATTATTAATATTATAATATAATTATTAGGAGTATTATTATTATTAATATAAATATTATGATAGAAAACTTCATTATAACTATAAATACAAATATGATTTTTATCATTATTAATGTTGTTACTAATATTATTATAATCATTTAAAATATAATTTTATCATTTTACTACTAGTATAGGTATTATCAATTTT
Organism: Rutidosis leptorrhynchoides; assembly: GCF_046630445.1. Classification (NCBI taxonomy): domain Eukaryota; kingdom Viridiplantae; phylum Streptophyta; class Magnoliopsida; order Asterales; family Asteraceae; genus Rutidosis; species Rutidosis leptorrhynchoides. The sequence continues at coordinate 204,232,698 of NC_092339.1, forward strand.
ATTATGATTATAAATACAAGTATGAATATTATTATTATTATCACTAATAGTTGTGTTATTATTATTATTATGTTTAGAATTATTATTATTTTTATTATTATTATTATTATTAAAATAATACGAGATAATCATTATTTTCATTAATATTAGTATTAGTATCACTTTTGTAGCTATTAATATTATTATTAATATTATTAAATAAAAGTATCATTATTGACGATATCAGTATTATTATTTATATTATCATTTTTAATAATGTTATTAGTATTTGTAAATCATTAATATCAAAACTATCATTTTTAAACAAATAAATATCTTGTATATAAAACATACTTATTGATGGAATTCAACATAGCAACAAGTTCATAATGTTTATATAATCACAAAACCAATTTATGAGTATTAAAGCAAGCGGAAGCATTATTTCATTTATAAACAAGTGTATATGTTAAACCCTTTGAATGAATTCCATTATGTGTTATCAAGCCTTGAACATATACTTACAAACTAAAAGTGGGAACAAGAATATACCTCCTCAATATACATTGAGGGCTGAAAATGGACAGCAATAGATGATGAAGATGATGAAGAAATCAAGCTTCTAACTTGAAGCCTCAAGTTTGTTATACCCACAAACTTTTGCACCAACACCTTCTAGTTTGGTTAGGATTTAATTGCACTTGAATATCACTTGCAAAAATCAAATTTAGAACCTCTTGGAGCTCACTAATGCCCACGGCAGCAGCAGCTGTTTTGGGAGGGTTTTTGTGCAGATTTTTGAAGTATGTTTTTGCATATATCACTTGAGAGAATTGAGTCAAAACTTGGTGAAAGTATTAGACATACTTGTGTGAAGTTGTGTAGTATTAAAAGTAACTAAACCAAGCATGTGTGGTCTTTCTTGGAGACCCAAATTCTGCCACACTTCATGTTAAATAATAATACATATAAGTTTTATAAAAGTTTAAAACTTGTTATAAAATTATGTATTATTTTGTTACTTATACATTTTATAAAACCTTTTATAAAATATAACATAATATAATCATTTAAACCTATAAACAATTATATATAAATTATCCAAATAATTTATCTCAAGTGATAATATTTTAGAAACCCGATTTTCTAAAATCCAAGTGTCGCATATTTGTTTAATGATCCAATCGTTAAGACCAAATACGTATAAGGTGTCGGTAAGTTTGTTATTGGGTATGACCCGACTTGGATCATAACATATTAGCCACATTAATTTAATATGTCTCTCGGGCATACGAAATACCTTCATTCTCTCACTTGCACGAGAAACATAAGAAATTAATGTAAGTGATGGATACCACCTAACGACCGTCCATCACCCCCAATATGTTATGACTTTGTGCCATTCAATAACATCATACCTTTCGAGTTCCCGTCTCGAATGTGAATAGGTGAATCTTTCATTATATCCTTTCATCCTAGATGTCATGTTAAATCCAAGAGATACAGAGTGATCACTCTCTTATAGATTTAACTTTATCAGGCCTTAGACATCTGACTCTCAACGAATAAGAGGGACAAATTCCATCTTGACTACATACGTCCTAAATATGTACTTTGTATCATACCTGAGCTCTTCCTTATGAACTACCATATTTCAGAATGGTGAAGGAAAGAATCAAGGTACAATACTTGGTAAATATCCGAACCCAATATGTATCTCAGGTCAGAGGATACAATGATATTCGCCTTTACTCAAGATTACATGTGATCAACCACAAAGGCTCCATTTAGTAAGTCTTGAGGGCGGGTCTTCCAATATTTGTATCCCACAAATATCTATGAACCTTGGTTGCAACCTTGCCCCACATTCATCCCGTGAATGTATACCAATCCAAGTTCATAATAGTCTAAACCTCACACTTGTTCCCACAAATGTAATCGACTACGGAATTTAGAATAATTACTTATTCATGGATAAAATATGTAAAATAGGAATATAACTCAAAATAAATTAATACCATAATTATATTAATGAGTTTGAACAATTTCGTTCCGTAACAATACTTAAAACAGATCATGACCAATCACTAGAATATCGAAGCCCTAAAGCACAAACATGTCCTGCATGTTTTGATCCATGTAAGAGCTTCTTGAGTGGATCCGCTATGTTAAGATCTGTGTGAACTTTGCGAATACATATCTTTCCCTTTTCAACTTTATCCCTTATGTAGTTGAATCTCCGCTCAATGTGATGGGTCTTTTGATGAGCACGAGGTTCTTTGATTTGAGCAATCACAACCTCGTTGTCACAAAAGATCTCAAGAGGGTCCTGAATGGTAGGGACCACTCCTAAGTCGTCGATGAATTTCTTCATCCATGCAGCTTCCTGTGCTGCCAATGACGCAGCAATGTACTCTGACTCTGTAGTGGATAATGCAACAACATCCTGTTTTGAACTCTTCCAAGAGACCGCACCACCATTTAATGTCAAGACATAACCGGATTGTGATCGAGAATCATCTCGATCAGTTTGGAAACTCGCATCCACGTAACCTTTTACAGTGAGTTCCTCCTCACCAGACCCATATATTAGAAACATATCCTTAGTCCTCCTAAGGTATTTCAATATACTTTTAACAGCAATCCAATGACTGTTTCCTGGGTTATTCTGGTATCTACTTGTCAGGCTAAGAGCGCATGACACATCCGGTCTAGTGCATATCATTGCATACATGATTGACCCAATGGCAGACGCATATGGGACTTTCTTCATTCTCTCCTGTTCATCTTTCGTGGTGTGGCACTGAGATGAACTGAGAAGTGTTCCCTTTTGAATAGGTACCAAACCTTTCTTAGAGTTCTCCATCTTGAACCTTTTCAAGATCTTTTCAATGTATGCACTTTGATTTAAACCTATCAGTTTCTTGGATCTATCCCTGTAGATCCCAATCCCCAAAACGTATTGTGCTTCTCCAAGATCCTTAATGGAGAAGCATTTGCTTAACCAAGTTTTAACACCTTGCATTGCCGGAATATCATTTCCAAATAACAATATATCATCCATATATAGTACAAGGAACATGATAGTGCTCCCACTAGCTTTCTTGTATACACAAGCTTCATCACCATTTTTAATGAAGCCAAATTTCTTGGCCTCCTCGTTAAAACGATGATTCCACATTCTAGATGCTTGTTTCAATCCGTAGATTGACTTCTTTAACTTGCATACCTTTTTAGGATATTTCGGATCAACAAAACCCTCAGGCTGAACCATATAGACATCTTCCTCAAGATGTCCGTTTAGGAAAGCGGTCTTGACATCCATCTGCCATATTTCATAATCATAATGAGCAGCAATGGCAAGTAATATCCTAATAGACTTTAGCATCGCCACAGGCGAAAAAGTTTCATCATAGTCAACCCCTTGAGTTTGAGTGAAACATTTTGCTACAAGTCTAGCTTTATATGTATCCAAGTTTCCATGTATGTCGGTTTTCATTTTGAATAGACATTTACAATCAACTAGCCTAGAGCCAGGAGGTTGCGCAACAAGTTCCCAAACTTGGTTGTCATACATGGATTGCATCTCAGCGTTCATGGCTTCCTGCCATTTATCTTTATCAATCCTTGATAAAGCATCTTGGTAGTTTATTGGTTCATCCAAATCAACCACATAGCAACCATCCATGAGAAACCCATATCTCTCAGGAGGATTACTAATCCTACCAGATCTGCGAACGTCTTGTGTATTTTGATCATCCATCTGATCACTCTTAACATTTTCATGTTGAGTGCTAGTGTCAGCCAATTGTGTATCATCTACTTGATCTTGAACCTCTTCAAGATCTATATTCCTTTGACATTTGCCTTCCATTAGGAACTTAGTTTCAAGGAATTCAGCCTTCCGAGCAACAAATACATTCTGCTCGGAAGGATCATAGAAATAGTATCCCATATCATCCTTGGGATATCCTATGAAGATACACTTCGTGGATCGAGCATTCAACTTATTAGGGACGTAACGCTTAGGGTAAGCTTCACATCCCCATACCTTTAAGTATGATAGAGATGGAGGTTTTCGAAACCACATCTCATGAGGTGTTCGTTCCACTTTCTTGGTTGGGGCCATATTTAAAATACGAGCCGCTGAGCATAGACAATAACCCCAGAATGATAGAGGTAACGAGCTTCTAGCCATCATAGATCGAACCATATCCATTAGGGTTCGGTTCCTCCTTTCGGACACACCATTAAGCTGTGGTGTCCCGGGTGGAGTAAGTTGCGAGATAATCCCACAATTTCTAAGATGATCTTGGAAGGCATCGCTTAGGTATTCACCTCCTCTATCGGTTTGAAGTACTTTAATTGTCTTATTGAGTTGATTTTGTACTTCGTTTTGATACTCTTTGAATGCTTCAAAAGTTTCGTCCTTATGTCTTAACAAGTAGACATACCCGAAACGACTGAAGTCATCAATGAAAGTAACGAAGTATCTTTCACCATTCCTAGCTATGGGCTTAAAGGGTCCACATACATCCGAATGTATTAATCCCAATAAGTCTTTAGCCCTTTCATAGGTCCCTTTGAAAGGTGCTTTAGTCATTTTGCCTTGTAAACAAGATTCACATACATCAAACGAGTCTAGTTCATTTGATTTCAAAAGGCCATTCTTTTGGAGTGTATGCATTCGATTCTTGTTTATGTGACCAAGGCGACAATGCCATAAGTAGGAATCACTCAAATCCCTTTTGAGTTTTTTGGTGCTAGTATGGTATATTGAGCTACTAGATGATGTGTCATCATGAACCAATTCATAAATTCCATTTGAAGGCGAAGCCTTAAAATAAAATACATTATCTAAATAAACGTGGATATCATCATTAACAAAATTAAGATAAAAACTACATTGTTTTAAACGGGAAACTGAAATAATGTTTCGACATAAATCCGGTGCATACAAAACATTGTTCAAAATAAGTTCCAAACCACTTGGAAGTTTTAATACAAAGTCTCCTTGAGCCTTCACTTGTACTTTGGCTCCATTACCCATAAAGAGACTTGATGTTCCCGTTTGCTTGCTACTTCTTTTGAACCCCTGCAAAGAATTGCAAATGTGAGTTCCACATCCAGTGTCTAATACCCATGTATTAGAAGAAGTAATACTAAGCTCTATATATACCATATATATGTTACCTGAGGATTGCCCCGCGTCCCTCTTTTCCTTCAACTCCTTAAGGTATACCGGGCAATTGCGTTTCCAGTGACCCATTTCACCGCAACCGAAGCACGGGTCTTCCTTGGGGTTTGCTTGTCTGGCAACCTTTTGCTTCTTGTTCTTGTTTTTGGTTGGGGTAACCATCCTCCCCTTTCCCTTGCCTTGATGGGCGGGTCCTTTCCTCTTAGCCGCCTTTGGCTTAGAGGTGTTGTTACCTTTGGACCCACTATCATTGATCATTAGCACGGGTGAAGCCCTCTTACCCATGCTAGTTTCGGCCGTCCTTAACATGCCATGAAGTTCACCAATGGTCTTATCCATCCCATTCATATTGTAATTAATTACAAATTGGTCAAACCTCTTTGACAGGGAGTTTAGGATAAGATCAGTGGCTAGCTCATTAGATATGTTGAGATTAAGACGGTTTGCGCGATCAATAAGGCTTTTCATTTTGAGGACATAAGAGGATACGGATTGGGTGTCATCCATACGACATGCATGTAACGCTCGAACCGTTTCGAAGCGCTCGACACGTGCTTGTTGAAGGAACATCTCCTTCAATTGCGTAATCATGTCATATGCACTATGATGTTCGAAATCCTTTTGGAGTTCGGGTATCATAGTCCCAAGCATTAGGCAAGCGACTTGCACCGAATCGGTGTAATACTTGTCATAATAAGCCATGCCCTCTAGATCTTCCTCATCTGGTTGGTCGGGAATAGGGTCCTCCAACACATACGCTTTATCCTCAAGTTTGAGGACAATTCTAAGATTACGGAACCAATCCATAAAGTTCGTATGGTTGAGTTTGTCTTTCTCGAGGAGAGACCTTAATGATAGGTTGTTTAGGTTAAGTGGTGCATTTTGCATGTTGTTGTTATTTGCGGCCATCTACAAAATTAACAAAGTTCATTTAAGTATCGATTTTAAATTTAATAAATAATACCCTTTTATATATAATTGTTTTATTAAATATTAGAATCCAACGGTAAATCAAATTTCGGTTAGGTGACCTTTATCCCGTTATTGGATTTAGCTAGGTAGTCAGTTATATGACAATTGCAATCCTTTTGCAACTTCTAAATTATGGGATCATGCAATCCTTTTGCATGGCATATTTATCCCATCAACGCCTATTTGTTCCTCATGCTTCGGTGACCCTAAGTTCATGATTCCCAAATCAAGTCGTCCTACTTGTGTAAACATGTAAAATTAACATACAAGTGGTTAGGTGACCTTTATCCCACAAGCATGCGAATTTTACCTTAACCATATTAGTTAGCTCATAACGGTTAGGTGACCTTTATCACATTATGAGTTCCCTACTATGTTTAAGTGTCCCACAAAAGGATGGCGTTAAACTTGTTTACCTTGTCGATTAAGGGATTTTAAGTTTTCGTTAATTCTAGTTTAAGAAAACATTTATGCCATACACCAACATACATTTAGTGTATGGTTCATTTGAAATCCATTTTCAAGTCTTGTAATTTGCCAATTACTTGATATAAACCATTTTATATATATGTGATCCTTTTCTTGTTCTTAATAACCATTTATTAAGGTCTTTAGTTGCTTTTAATTTAACCAATTAAATTGTCGTCTTGCATGTTATTAATACGTCTAATTTAACCAATTAAATTGTCGTTTTGCTTGTTGTTATCTTGTGATTAATTGTATCAACCAAACATACAATACAATAAACAAACAACCAACCACACATGCAAAACAAGTATGTTCACAATCTAGCCATTTTGGTGGACATTTGGTTAGCCGAAAACAAATGTCACCGGGTTAAGGGGTAATAATACAAAGTAGGAGATTTCAAATCTCCCACTTAACCTTGCATCCATATGTTCCTTGTGTTCTTCAAGTCTTCATCATCTTGTATCTTCATTTTACAAAATATGTATCCTAATACATTTTTATCTAGAAAATGAAAATACAACCTATTCTATTTTACATACCAAATGTAAAACAAATTACATAGCCAAAATAAATATTACATCCAATTGAATGAATATTACAACCACATGAATGAATTAATATTACATACCAAATGAATTATTAATAATCATCCAAACATGCAACCATTCAAACAAAAGGTCAAGGCTTGATTGTGAACTTCAACATAGAACAAAATGACCAAAATGGAAGAACCAAATCCATTTTTGGAGCTTCCAAATTCGGCCAAACATCAAACCCACCCAAAACCCAAAGTTTTTGCATTTTACTTGCATGCATGTTCATAAAATGCAAAATTATGGTGAGTTCAAAAACCATCTCGAAGCATATTTCAAGACTTCAGCTCTAGATACCATTGATGGAATTCAACATAGCAACAAGTTCATAATGTTTATATAATCACAAAACCAATTTATGAGTATTAAAGCAAGCGAAAGCATTATTTCATTTATAAACAAGTGTATATGTTAAACCATTTGAATGAATTCCATTATGTGTTATCAAGCCTTGAACATATACTTACAAACTAAAAGTGGGAACAAGAATATAAGATCCTTAATACGCTTTATCCTCAAGTTTGAGGACAATTCAACATAGCAACAAGTTCATAATGTTTATATAATCACAAAACCAATTTATGAGTATTAAAGCAAGCGGAAGCATTATTTCATTTATAAACAAGTGTATATGTTAAACCCTTTGAATGAATTCCATTATGTGTTATCAAGCCTTGAACATATACTTACAAACTAAAAGTGGGAACAAGAATATACCTCCTCAATATAGATTGAGGGCTAAAAATGGACAGCAATAGATGATAAAGATGATGAAGAAATCAAGCTTCTAACTTGAAGCCTCAAGTTTGTTATATCCACAAACTTTTGCACCAACACCTTCTAGTTTGGTTAGGATTTAATTGCACTTGAATATCACTTGCAAAAATCAAATTTAGAACCTCTTGGAGCTCACTAATGCCCACGGCAGCAGCAGCTGTTTTGGGAGGGTTTTTGTGCAGATTTTTGAAGTATGTTTTTGCATATATCACTTGAGAGAATTGAGTCAAAACTTGGTGAAAGTATTAGACATACTTGTGTGAAGTTGTGTAGCATTAAAAGTAACTAAACCAAGCATGTGTGGTCTTTCTTGGAGACCCAAATTCTGCCACACTTCATGTTAAATAATAATACATATAAGTTTTATAAAAGTTTAAAACTTGTTATAAAATTATGTATTATTTTGTTACTTATACATTTTATAAAACCTTTTATAAAATATAACATAATATAATCATTTAAACCTATAAACAATTATATATAAATTATCCAAATAATTTATCTCAAGTGATAATATTTTAGAAACCCGATTTTCTAAAATCCAAGTGTCGCGTATTTGTTTAATGATCCAATCGTTAAGACCAAATACGTATAAGGTGTCGGTAAGTTTGTTATTGGGTATGACCTGACTTGGATCATAACATATTAGCCACATTAATTTAATATGTCTCTCGGGCATACGAAATACCTTCACTTATTACAGATACTACAAATATAATAATATTCCACATAACTATATATAAATCATATTAACTTTATTTATATAAAAATTTACATACAACAAATTAGGTATTTTAATATAATCCTAAATATATATATAGATATTAATATAACTATATTAATCACTTTAAATACATATACAATATATATATATATATATATATATATATATATATATATATATATATATATATATATATATATATATATAACATATAATTTAAAATATAACATAAAGTATATGTTTTTAAATAAAATCTAGTATAAAACTTATATAACTACAAAATATATATAATAATATATATTAATAAATGAAATTATGATATTTCTATTATATGTTTTAATAGAAATGCAATTAATATAGGTTCGTGAATCCAAGGCCAACCCTACATTGTTTAGTATCGTCATATGTATTTTTACTACAAAATACAGTATTGTGAGTTTCATTTGCTCCCTTTTTAAATGCTTTTGCAATATATATTTTTGGGACTGAGAATACATGCAATATATATGTTTCATATGGACGAACACGTCATTCATTGATTTCATTGCGAGGTATTTGACCTCTATATGATACGTTTTGTAAACATTGCATTCTTTTGAAAAGGCACACCATAAATGAATATTTAAATCAAAGGTTTTCGACATCTGATGATTTCTACATATAGATAATCACCGTATATAATAGTTTACAATAGTACTTCCGTTGACAATGCAGTCAAAATAAGGTACATGATGATGAATTGGTGAATGCAATGTTTTCTTGAAAAATATGCCATATAACACTCCATGCACATAGCTTGTCTATCATATAAGCAAACAGCGGAAGACTTCTAGGGAACCTGAGAATAAGCATGCTAACAAGTGTTAACAAAAAGGTTGGTGAGTTCATAGTTTGTATGTTTCGCATAATCTGTATATGAAGATGGATCACAAGATTTCAGTTGTTTCATCCAGAAACGTTTATCAAAATATTCTACGAAATTGAGCACCCTGGTAACTAAACTTAACGTATATATAATTTGTACCCTTTGTATAATCATCTTAATAATACACGCAAACCAACGTGTACGCTTCTCAAATAGCATACGTCCATTAAAAGGCTAGTGCTCTAGCTCGGACGGGGATATCAAGCCCTATGGATCCATATACTACTACTCGCGCCCATCAGTTCTTATAACCGGCGGTTACTAGTTACCGAAGCTAAGGGATTTTCGGTTCAAAATCATTGTAGAATTTAGTATGTACTTGTATCCATTGTGTTTAAAATAAAGTGCATGTATTCTCAGCCCAAAAATATATATATTGCAAAAGCATTTAAAAAGGGAGCAAATGAAACTCACCTTAGCAGCACATAAAGTTGTTCATCGTAATGTGACCGAAACTCGGTATATCAAATAATCGTAGATCTCAACCTAGAGAACATATGTTGGTCAATAAATGTCTATCAAGCTAGGTCAGGTCATAGTGTGTCACAATCCTAAGGCTCTAAATAGACATACAAAAGTTATTCAAAGTTGTTTCAAAAAGTCAATTTTGACAATAGTTCAACAAACGAGACGTACCTTATATAAGGATTCATTTACTCGGTTGGTAATATTCAAAAATCCATTTTATCAATCTCGTAAACAAGTTGTTTAAGTATTAATTGCAGATTCAAAATGCATTTCCAATTAATGTCAATTATAATTCAGTTGACCATATCTTTTGATTCGTTCCTCGAAACTATTCGATATCTAAATGAAAAGTTATTGATTTTTTGCCAGCTTTCCAAAAACATGTATATCATATACCTTTTACCTGTAATATATGTATTTAATTCGTGATTTATTATAAACTGTTTAATGACAAAATTTAGCATACAAGCATGTATAAATATATACGCTCGAGCACTAGTATGTATGCACTATTAATTTATAAAATATAAAATATAAATGCTTACGTATTAATATTGAGATTCAATATTGTAGAAAAATACGTAGACGTAACGGAGATGATAAACACTAAGTTTGATTCACAATTATACCCCGAACATTACCCATAACCTCCTTGGCAATAACCCATAATTTTCTTAGCTTTAATTCACTCGAAAATCATTTTTGAAATCGTTTGAACATGACCTCGTCGTAGTATTTTATGTATAATACTAATAAAAATAATATTAATACTACTGATAATAATAAGATTAATATTAATATTAATCTTTAATAATAATAATTATAATAATTATAATAATAATATTAATAATATTAATAATAATAATAATATAAATAATATAAATATTACTGAGTATATATCTATATCTGTGTAAGTGTGTGTGATGTTCGAGCAAAACAATTGAATTTATAGTACCTTTTCTGAAAAAGCACCCCATGCGATCGCATGGGATTTGTGCGATCGCATGGCCCTCTGATCCAGCTCACAAACTTTTAACTTTTTGTTTGTCGACATAATTTTATATAATATATATAATATATTTAATTTATATAATTAATTATATATTATATTAAATTCACATGCATAGTTGACTTGTAATTTTTGTTCCGATAAGTCGTACGTCATCACTCGACTTATGTCCCGATTTCGGTTTTTCAAATGTCCTTTCGTACGCTGAGAAAACTTGTATTTTACATTTCGTGTCACGTACCTTTGTCAAAATATAGCCTTAAATTATCCCTAAACTATACCACTCAAAGTATATCTTAAACTTTCGAGTATTTTGATCATTTACTTCTATAAATCATCGTCTCGCTATTTGTTAATATATATATATATATATATATATATATATATATAATAACAATTCATTTTTATGACCAAGTTAATATTATATTTTATCGTATTGTTAAATATATATTTTCGATATTAATAAACACGTTTTAAAATACATATCGCAAGTTATTCATATATCTAATTCCAACCGTTGATATTCCTTATTATTGTATGTGTCCAAATTACGTTATTTAAACAAACACTTTACCATTTATTCCGAATACCGTTAAGAATGAATGATTTCCCAAATCAACGTGGACCTTACAACAGAGACCCGTAATAATATCATAATCCTTAAGGGACTCAATAATTATCTTTTAATTCAATCGTTTGGCATAATCTTTTAACTCTGTATCTAAATATATCAATCAGATAATCAAACCAATAAGTTTAATGCACAGTATCATATACTCAACACTTTGTTACGTTTTCAAGTTATAGTATATATATGTATCTATTTACCTATAATTGTTCGTGAATCGTTGAGAACAATCGAAAGGTAATTGAATAGTTCAAAAATTTTGAGATTCAACTTTACAGACTTTGCTTATCGTGTCGGAAACGTTAAAGATTAAGTTTAAATTTGGTCAAAAATTTCCGGGTCATCACAGTACCTACTCGTTAAAGAAATTTCGTCCTGAAATTTGAGTGAGGTCGTCATGTCTGACAATAAAAATGTTTTCATGACGAATATGAGTTGGTAAATAGAATTTTATCACCATTGAATATTACGGATAAAACAATCCGATTACTCGAAGCGTATGAGAGAAGTTATCGTAATAGAGTGAAATGGAGAATAGAGATTCGTCTTATCTTTTGATGTAGTAACGATTGATTTCCGGAATTTAAGGAATAGAGAATCTTCATAATTTAAATAAGAATTTGATTCTTCGGAATTTAAGGAAATTAGGATTTCCTTTGATTAAATGCGTAATCTGCCTCGATTGCTATGTCTGATATTTTGCTATAAATTAACCTCTTCCGTTTCATTTATTTTCACCACTCCTATAATCTTCTTTCTTATTTCATACTTACAAAAGATTTGTGAAAATGCTTCATCCAATTCTGATTCTTGATATTTTCTTGGCTATCATATCATTCATTCTTCTTTTTCATCTGCCACCAGAGGAGGTTATTTTCTTCTACTATTACCTTGGGGTTATATTGTTTTTCATTCTCCCATGTCTTTATATTGCTATACGCATTGATATACACGGTTTGTAATTTCGAGGTTATTTTCGGGCTTTATATTTTCCATTATATTTCGGAGCTTCATGCTTTCGTTTTCTCTTCCCGACTTTAAGTCAAGCGAATAATGGTCCAAAATTCGTAGGTATGGATTTTGAAATGAACATAATTAATATTCTAAGAAAGAAACGGTAATGGCACAATCTGACTTGTCAAATTACCAGAATACCTCGAAAAAGACGGAATCATCAAGAAAAATATTTTCTTGATATGTTTAGAGGTTTTATAGAATTAAAGAGTTATGTAACATGGTTCATGATGAGGGTATGATCTGTGAACCTTTATCACGTTCCATTAGAAACTCAGCATGACTTACTGTAATATAATCACGTTAATCAAGTGTCATTATATTATATAATTTGTGCTTCAGTTCCCAACACTACATCAAAACATTCATATTTTAAACTTGAAGGTTTTAGAATTTTGAAACTAAAATAGTTTCTTTTATGATGTAATACAGATAGCGTGAAGAGATGAATGGTTTCAGATAAGAATAATTATGAAAATATCTTCAGAAATATGGAGGATATTTATAATGGAAGATACGATAATATCTTAGAATATTTAAGATAAGATGATGATGAAGAATATTATCCGTAAAGGTTTTAGAGTAAGGAGTAAGGTATTCGCTAATGATTTCAGAAGACACTGAATCATTTGGATTCTTTGAAGGCAGGTTCAGTCTTTGTGATTTATCCACAGCCTCCTTCATACTTTGCTCAATCCGTTTTCCAGTTCCAAACCTTCTCTTTTTCTCAGCTTTACCACCATACTATTCTTTATTATCAAACTTTTGACTGTTAAGATCGTTTATAGTTTTTGCTACTTCATCAGCATTTTTCCAAAATTCGGAGAACTAGTTTCGTAGTTTTGGGGTGTTTTTCAGAAACTTCACATTCGAAGTATGTAAGTCCAGGAGGTAGACGTTATATGTACACATATAACTGTTGGCGTAGACGTGCTGCAAGATTTCAAAATACTGATTGCTAATTCCCGGTGATTGGTATGGAAATTATTGTTACAAGATGTGGATGAGTACATGATAGGGTTTCAATGAGTATAAGAATTTTTTGAAAGTTCAAGGATTAATAAAGTTGTTTGGTAAATTTACTGCTAATGTGGCGGAACATGAAAGGTTCCCCAGTAACAAAACGTATATATCAAGGTTACAATAAGGCTTAATCTGAAAAGTTGAAGTTGACTGGTTGGAAGTGTGATAAAACTGGATACTTTGAAAAGAAATTGCAAGATTATTTTCGGTAATAACAATGCTAAAGGATCTTTCACCGTTTTGAAGTCAAAGTATAGCTTTGAAAGATGTAGAGATCTAAGAATGATGTCACTTGTTAAATCTTGACTTGGATTCTGCTCTGTCAATATCAGAATATGTAATTGAATTTGTATGGAAACGATTGTATATCGCTGTGAGCATAGTTAATAATTTTTGAATCAAAATTGAAGAATGTACAGTGTAACATATTAATTGCGAACTTATATATTTCCCGGTTATTACCTACCCGTTAAAGATTTCACAATTAATACTTTGTACAAAAGAATTTTTATTACCGTCTTTATGAAAATATATGTATGTATATTTTCTTCAGATGTAACACGGATTTAATGAGTTAATATCATATTAAGCTCATTTAATTTTTGGCTTGACTTAGAAATGATTAATCTCTAAAACATTAAAGATTACATAATATTTGCGGAGTATTTCGCTAATGTAATCGATACTTCATTATTTATTCTTATTGATATTCCTCGGTGAAGGATGTTGGTGCTCGTGGAATTTTTGTGAAGCTTACAAGGCACAGATGATGTTTTCTGAAAAGTTTCGAGTATATTGAAATTGAAAATGTAAAATCAATTATGTAATTGATTAATACACTTGGTTTATTATGAAATGGAATTCATGGAGTTGAAACGGAGATTGTAGTTAACAATGGCTAAGTTGTTAAGGAAGGATGTACATCATTGCATATTAGTAATATGAACTAACCGAGTAGTACCTACCAGTTAAGATTTACACGTAATAGCTTAGTACGAAAATATTTATTTTGATTTCAAAATTCATATATATTAAATATACATAAAAATTTCTTCAGGGGAAATGAGTTAATACTTCATCGGTTATTGTTGCTGGTATTTCTTGGTAACTACGGTGCGTATGATGTTGATGCTCGTGGAACAGATTGTGAAGTTAAGGTTTGCGATGAGGATGTTGTTGGTGGTGGTAATGGTACTGTTGGTGTTGTTGTCGGTGGTACTGTTGATGTCGGTGATACTGCTGGTGTTTGTAACCTTTGCACTGTAACATCCCGCGTTTTTCCGTTTACTTTTCTGTTTAACTATTTAAATCCCGTTATATGTTTATAACATCTCCGATTAATACGTGTTTTAAAAATATCTCGTCTAGGTATTTCACGCACCCGCAAACGAACTTGAGGGACTAGTTTCACCAAAATGCCAAAGAGGTGACTAGCCTTTGACTAGTCAACCCCCACCCCCATCTTTTCTTTTTCATTTCCCTTTTCTTCTTCTACTTCCATATTTTCTCTCAATTCTCCAATTTCAAGAATCATCATCTAAATCAAATCGAGCAAGCATCCATCTAAACAAATTGCATATTCGAAATCCTCTCATCTTCCTCTTCGATTCCATACCGATTTCATCAAGTTTGTGTAACTTTCTAAAATCACTAGATTTTGTGTTCTTGATGTTTTTAACTTATAAAGTTGTTAATTAGTGTCTATGGCTCAAGTCTAACATGATTATATGATTTATATGCTCGATTTCGTTATTTGAAGTAACTAGCTTGAATATGAACTTTGGTGTGTTTGATTTGGTAAATTGGTTGCTTAAATGTTGTTGTTATGGTAAAGTGCAAGTATTAAATGTGTTACTAGTAGCACTAGCTTCAATTTGATGCGTAGGTTGTTTTAGAAAACTTCATAAACTTGATTATTGGTTTTGGTGGATTTGGGTTAGGGTTTGATGAACTTGAAATGAACTTTTGATGCTTTGAATGACATGAAATGTTATTTGTAAGTGTAAGGTTGTATTGTATGCTTGATCATCTTCGAAACGGCATATCATTCATGTAAATTGGTTGCCAAATCATCGAATTTCATTTATGAACTTGAGTGCATTTAATGAGGAGCTTTCAATGTGATTTTGGTTATTGTAAAAGTAAATGTGATGGATGAAATGTGTTTAGTTGTTTTCCTTGTCAAAATACCTTTCCGATGATATAAGATACATGCTTTGGTTGTTTGCGGGTCATAAATGGTGATTGGTTGAAGTTAGGTTCGTGCATAAAACTTAAAAATTCTGCACAGGTAATGGCGCGGCGCGCCATATACCCGCGCGACGCGCCAAAGTGGTCTGTCCAACTTTGTCGATTTTCGAATAATGTTTGCTATGCTACGCACCTCCGATTCACATGTAACTTGTTCTAACATGCTCATATATGATTAAAAACCTCAGAAAAAGAGTTCGGGACCCGACCCGAACGTGTTGACTTTTTTGTTGACTTTGACCTACCAAAGTTTGACTTTTTGTCAAACTTAACCAAATGATTATGCAACCTTCCTAACTTGTTTCTATACTTGTATCTTGCATGAAACTTGACAATTTGATTTCACATGCTACATAATCGAGTCGTAAAGAGCCATAGGACTAATTGAACATCTTTGACATATCGTGTTTACCATTATTGATACGACCTATTTGTTTAGGTCAAGACTAGCACTATCCTTCGCACACGTTACTTTGTGAAGTACTTTTCATACGTGCACTCAAGGTGAGATCATAGTCCCATCTTTCAAATAACTTTTATGCTTTAAACTATGGGATGAGAAACATATACGTATCATACTTTTATACATTGAACACAAGTACGAAAACGAACATTCCACGTACGGGTTTGAAAGAAAATCCTCAATTCAATTATCATTAGTTACACTTGCAGGGTGTAAACGTGAACTTATATTATGTGATCACATGGGCTTGACGAGCCTCATTCGGACGGTTCGCTACCGTTAGCGGATGAAATATATTTTCGGGTCTAGTGTATGTTCTAACACTACGCAAAGGGTGCAAAACAGTTAAGTTTGATAATTGGGTGCCCGTGAAACAAATAACAACTTTGGAATGCAGATGATTTTGATAATCATATTATATATTAAATCTTGTGGTTCAAATGCAACGTTTACTAAAACACCTATGATTTCACCAACGTTTTCGTTGACAGTTTTCTATATGTTTTCTCAGGTCCTTGAAAGCTACTTGATACATGCTTCCGCAGTCTTTTTGATACTTGCTTGGATGTCGAGTATACATGCATAGTTGGAGCGTCTTTTGACTACTTTAAATTGTGTCGCATAGGTTTCATTCGTACGTTAAACATTGTAATGTAACTAGTCTTTTGAACTACATTTGTAAACTTGAAACATCCTTTTACTTATGAAATGAATGCGACATATTTTGGTCAAACGTCATGATAAAAACTTATGACCACGTAATGGGACCTAAGTAGTCGGCGCCGTCAAACATGATTTGGTCGGGTCGCTACAGATGGTATCAGAGCGTTTCTTGTAGGGATTTAGAGTTCATTGGTGTCAACCCCGAGTCATAGGGTACATTAGTGAGTCTAGACTACAACCGGCATATAGACTTGAAGTAGGAATTACTTGACTACTTGTGCATTATACTCAAACTCGTCTATCATATCTAATTCTTATTCAATCTTAATCTCACGTTACTTGATTCAATTGACGCGCCACCTTGACTATATGAATTAGTGTCGAATGCACATATGAATTAGGGTAATATAATTTCCGGGATTATATTACGGTGACTCATATGAACATTCCGATATTATTACATAAAGAATTTAAGGCGAGTCAAGGAAAATTTTTCTCTATCCTTATTCCATATCATGGTTAGTATTATTAAGAATACTAATCAACGGTATTCTTGTGTTTTGAAGGAACAATGCCTCCTCGTCATGTGCCACGCCATGAGACTCCCGAACAAGCTCTACAACGAATGATAGCCACCGCCGTGGAAGCGGCCATGGCCGATCACTCCTCCAACAATAACAACAACCACAACAACAACAATGGAGCCGATAACTCAAATGAAGGGTGCTCCTACAAATCCTTCATGGGGTGCAAACCTCACACTTTTGATGGAACCGGGGGATCGGCTACTCTTACTCGATGGTTCGAACAAACGGAGGCCGTCTTTAGCATAAACGGTTGTCGGGACCAAGACAAGGTCAAATACTCCACTCACACCTTCGCCGGTGTCGCTCTTACA
Organism: Rutidosis leptorrhynchoides; assembly: GCF_046630445.1. NCBI lineage: Eukaryota > Viridiplantae > Streptophyta > Magnoliopsida > Asterales > Asteraceae > Rutidosis > Rutidosis leptorrhynchoides. The sequence goes on from NC_092339.1 coordinate 204,250,752, forward strand.
TGGTGGAACACGTATGTACAATCGGTGGGTACCGATGAAGCTCACGCCCTCTCTTGGGCCGATTTGAGAGAAAGGATGATCGTCGAATTTTTCCCTCGTGAAGAAACCCGAAAGCTCGAACAAGAGCTAAGAACTTTAAAGTCGGTCGGAAACGATCTCAAGGCCTATAATCAACGATACGCTGAGCTATCCTTGATGTGTCCCAACCTTGTGAACCCCGAATCTCAAAGGGTTGAACTCTATATAGATGGTCTTCCAAAGAGCATCAAACAAGGAGTGATGTCATCCAAACCTGCTAACCTACAACAAGCTTTGAACATGGCTCGCCAATTGATCGAAACGGTTGACGAAATCGTAGTTCCGGCACCTAAGGCCGAGGATAAATCGGGCGGCAACAAAAGAAAATGGGAAGCCCCCCAATCAAGCAACAACTACAACAACAACTTCACCAAAAAGCCTTTCACCTCCGACGCCAAGAAAAGTTATGGTGGAAATAAACCCTTTTGCAACAAATGCCACAAGCACCACTATGGTGAATGTAGCAATCTATTTTGCCACCGGTGCCAAAGGGGTGGTCATGTGGCCAACGATTGTAGAAGTGCCGCCCCCGTCGCTCAAAAGGTGCCCAATGCACCAAAACCGGGTACTTGTTATGAATGTGGCCAAACGGGACATTTTAGAAATGCATGTCCGAAGAAGAAAGCCAACCCCAACACATGCGGCCGAGCTTTCAACATCAACACCGAGGAAGCCCGAGATGACAATGAATTAGTCACGGGTACGTTTCTCCTCAACAACACTTATGTTACTTGTTTATTTGATTCAGGTGCCGATAAGAGTTTTGTATCCAAGACTTTGACTCATTCTTTTAATACTCCACCACTCCCACTAGATACCACTTATACCATTGAAGTGGCCAACGGAAAACTATTGAGTGCCGACACATATTACCGGGGGTGTACGTTAAACATTTTGGGTAATGAGTTTGAAATTGACTTGATACCCATGGAACTAGGAAGCTTCGATGTATTAATCGGTATGAATTGGCTAGCCAAAACGAAATCTCACATCCTTTGTGATCTTAACGCAATCCGAATTCCTATCGAGAATGGCGAACCTTTGATCGTCTATGGCGATAAGAGTTGCACCGGACTCAACCTCGTTTCATGCATTAAAGTTAGAAAACTACTCCGTAAGGGTTGTTTTGCTATCCTTGCTCACGTTAAGAAAGTCGAGTCCGATGAGAAGCACATCGATGATGTGCCAATTTTTAGTGACTATTCCGATGTATTTCCCGACGAATTACCGGGTCTTCCACCTCATCGACCAGTTGAATTCCAAATCGATCTTATTCCGGGAGCCGCGCCCGTAGCACGTGCACCATATAGACTCGCTCCATCCGAAATGCAAGAATTGCAAAGTCAAATCCAAGAACTACTTGATCGTGGTTTTATCCAACCTAGCCATTCACCTTGGGGCGCTCCGATTTTGTTTGTTAAAAAGAAAGACGGATCCCTACGAATGTGCATTGATTATCATGAACTAAACAAATTGACGGTTAAGAACCGATATCCTCTTCCTCGCATCGATGACCTCTTTGATCAACTACAAGGGTCTTGTGTATATTCAAAAATCGATCTCCGCTCGGGTTATCATCAATTAAGGGTTAAGGGGGAAGATGTCTCCAAAACCTCTTTCCGAACTCGTTATGGTAGCTATGAATTTCTTGTAATGCCATTTGGGCTCACTAACGCACCGGCGGTGTTCATGGACCTTATGAACCGCGTGTGCAAATCGTATCTTGAAAAATTCGTTATCGTGTTCATCGATGATATTTTAGTTTATTCAAAAAGTGAAGAAGAACATGAGGAACACCTCCGACTTGTGCTTGAACTTTTAAGACAAGAACGACTCTATGCCAAATTCTCCAAGTGTGAATTTTGGTTAAAGGAAGTTCAATTTCTTGGTCATGTTGTAAGTGACCAAGGTATTAAAGTCGATCCAATAAAAATCGAAGCCATTAGTAAATGGGAGACCCCTACTACTCCTACGCACATTCGTCAATTCTTGGGTCTCGCCGGATACTATCGTAGATTCATCAAAGATTTCTCTTTGGTTGCTCATCCTCTAACCGCATTAACTCACAAAGGAAAGAAATTCATTTGGGCGACCGAACAAGAATCCGCATTTCAAATCATGAAAACAAAGCTAACCACCGCTCCTATCTTGTCACTTCCCGAAGGCAATGACAATTTTGTTGTATATTGCGATGCCTCGAAACATGGTTTTGGGTGTGTGTTGATGCAACGAACGAAAGTCATTTCTTATGCTTCTCGACAACTCAAAATTCATGAACGAAACTATACGACACATGATCTCGAACTCGGAGCCGTTGTCCTTGCACTTAAAATGTGGAGACACTATCTTTATGGAACCAAGAGTACTATCTTTACCGATCACAAAAGTCTCCAACACATCTTCGATCAAAAGCAACTAAACATGAGACAACGAAGGTGGATTGAAACCTTAAACGATTACGATTGCGAACTTCGTTACCATCCCGGGAAGGCAAATGTAGTAGCCGATGCCTTAAGTCGAAAAGAAAGAGTGGTGCCTCTTCGTGTCCGAGCCTTAAACATCACCATCCACACCAACCTTAATAGCTAAATTCGGGTAGCCCAAGATGAGGCTCTCAAGGATGAAAACGTTTTACACGAGCTCTTGAACATTCTCGTCTCTCGATTCAAAATTAGAGAGACCGGACTCAGATATTTCGCCGGAAGGATTTGGGTGCCTAGTTATGGGGACCTACGAAGCCTTATTTTAGATGAAGCCCATAAGTCGCGATACTCGATTCACCCCGGTGCCAATAAGATGTACCACGACCTTAAACAACTATATTGGTGGCCGAACATCAAAAGGGACGTAGCTACTTATTTTTCCAAGTGTTTAACATGTTCCAAAGTCAAAGCCGAACACCAAAGACCGTCCGGACTACTTCAACAACCCGAGATCCCGCAATGGAAGTGGGAAAGGATAACGATGGATTTTATCACCAAGCTACCAAAAACGATGGGCGGTTATGATACCATTTGGGTTATTGTTGACCGTCTCACCAAATCCGCACACTTTCTCGCTATGAAAGAAACCGATAAAATGGAGAAACTTGCACAACTTTATATCAAGGAGATCATAGCCCGACACGGTGTACCTTTATCGATTATCTCCGACCGAGATGGCCGTTTTGTTTCTAGATTTTGGCGTACCTTGCAAGAAGCGTTGGGAACGCGTTTAGACATGAGCACCGCATATCATCCCCAAACCGATGGACAAAGCGAACGCACGATTCAAACCTTAGAGGACATGTTACGAGCTTGCGTGGTTGATTTTGGAAAAGCTTGGGACAAGCACTTACCTCTCACCGAGTTCTCTTACAACAATAGTTATCACGCGAGTATTAAAGCCGCACCTTTTGAAGCGTTATATGGCCGAAAATGCCGTTCACCTCTTTGTTGGGCCGAGGTAGGCGACGTACAAATCACCGGACCCGAACTCATTCACGAAACCACCAAGAAGATCGTTCAAATCCGAGATAGGCTTCGGACGGTCCGGAGTCGTCAAAAGTGTTATACCGACAAAAGACGCAACGACCTTGAATTTCAAGTCGGTGACCGCATCATGTTAAAAGTCGCACCTTGGAAGGGTGTAATCCGTTTTGGGAAACGCGGGAAGATAAATCCGCTGTATATTGGTCCTTTCGAAATCTTGCAGCGTATTGGAACCGTTGCTTATCGTTTAGATCTTCCGCCTCAATTGAACTCCGTTCTTCCTACCTTCCATGTATCTAACTTGAAAAAGTGTCTTTCCGAACACAATATCGTCATCCCTCTCGAGGAACTTACCATTGATGACAAACTTCATTTTGTGGAGGATCCGGTTGGAATTGTGGACACCTCCGTCAAGACATTGAAACAAATCCGAATCCCGATTGTCAAGGTTCGTTGGAATGCCAAAAGAGGACCCGAGTTTACTTGGGAAAGGAAAGATCTAATGCAAAAGAAATACCCTCACTTATTCCCGATTCCGGAAACGCAAGATCCCGAGGAAGAAACAACGACTACTACGCCTACTTAAATTTCAGGACGAAATTTCTTTTAAGGAGTAGGTAATGTAACATCCCGCCTTTTTCCGTTTACTTTTCTGTTTAACTATTTAAATCCCGTTATATGTTTATAACATCTCCGGTTAATACGTGTTTTAAAAATATCTCGTCTAGGTATTTCACGCACCCGCAAACGAACTTGAGGGACTAGTTTCGCCAAACTGCCAAATAGGTGATTAGCCTTTGACTAGTCAACCCCCACCCCCATCTTTTCTTTTTCATTTCCCTTTTCTTCTTCTACTTCCATATTTTCTCTCAATTCTCCAATTTCAAGAATCATCATCTAAATCAAATCGAGCAAGCATCCATCTAAACAAATTGCATATTCGGAATCCTCTCATCTTCCTCTTCGATTCCATACCGATTTCATCAAGTTTGGGTAACTTTCTAAAATCACTAGATTTTGTGTTCTTGATGTTTTTAACTTATAAAGTTGTTAATTAATGTCTATGGCTCAAGTCTAACATGAATATATGATTTATATGCTCGATTTCGTTATTTGAAGTAACTAGCTTGAATATGAACTTTGGTGTGTTTGATTTGGTAAATTGGTTGCTTAAATGTTGTTGTTATGGTAAAGTGCAAGTATTAAATGTGTTACTAGTAGCACTAGCTTCAATTTGATGTGTATGTTGTTTTAGAAAACTTCATAAACTTGATTATTGGTTTTGGTGGATTTGGGTTAGGGTTTTGTAACGACCCGGAATTTTCCGATCGTTCTATACTTATGAGATTAATATTTACACAAATTAAACCTTACCAACATGATAAGCAATTCAAACTATTGAGACTTATATTTTTGAAAAGAGTTTTACACAACGTTTGACCGTCCAATTTGACCGATGATATCACGAACTATATAACACACGATAATTATACGATTATGTATATGTACATATCTATACATATTTAACATGATTTAAGGATGGTTTAACATTTCATTGTGAACTAACAACAATGAGTTATAAGTATACTTTGAGACCACTAACTTAAGTTTTCAAAACGATAACTATATGTAACGTTCTTTGACATATATACTTACAATCTATAATGTGTTGTGATTTATGTCACCAATATGATTTAAGTGTAATGGGATTAATTTGTAACCAAAATAATCTTGATAAATATCGAACAAGTTTGGAGAAGTGTGGAGTGCACACTTGTTTGAACTTATCTTGATTATGACGGGGGTTCGGGGGCAGCGCCCCCGATAAGCGGGGTCCAAGGGGTGGCAACCCCTGGCGGGGTCCAAGGGGTAGAGCCCCTAGCTGGGGTCGAGCTGACCTGGAAATTTTTTTTTGGGCTAACATTGCTTTATTAAAAATGTCTTAAAATTTTATTTTTGGCCCGGTTGGACCCAAAATAAAAGCCCAATTTTGAGCTTCTTTTACCATATCATACTCATCATCCATATGTATTTACTATTGGTAAATACACATCAAATCAATATCCTTATCAGCTTTAGATCTGCCCTAGATAAGAGGGAATCTTATTTGTAAGCTAGCATACATTATTACTCAAAAATTCAACACAATAATTTGTCCTTGTTCCCTCAACAACCAGACTGTCCTATAAGTATCACCATCACCTTGGTTTTTCATTTCATTCTTACAACCATCTTTCTCTAACCAAAAACACACTCTTAGGAACTCTAAGTGTTCTTCACAATCTCAGCAAATACTCATGAAGAACTAGCTTCATGAACAACCTATAATCATCATAAGAAAGTTTGATCAAGATTATTTTCTATCTTTTCCAGTAGCTTTATCCAAGTAACTTGAGGTCGTAACCTTATTCATAATCTTATTCAATTCATATTTATATAGCTATCTTATTTTATGTTATAAAATTTTTAACAACAAGAACATAGTTTGAATGATTTTAAACCTTTTCGCAAACTAAATAGATCCTTCTAATTTGATTTTTAAAACACTTCAAAACCTGTAATATATCATATTATGACAAAATCGGATTAATCATATCTTGGCTAATTAACATAATATTTAATATATATTTACTTATGATTTGATTTTATATATTCCAGGACCACCCGTAAACAACACGAGAAAATTAATCATAAGACCTCATGATTGTACGCAACACGTCATCTGACAACACGGTACTTTATGTACGCAACACGTCATTTGACAACATGGTACCATGGGTCGAGATTAATTCTGATCAATACGAATACGATGGGGTCTTTATTTATTTTATTGAGCAACTAATTGTAGACCATTAACAACAGAATGCTAACTACGGACTAAGAAAATATTAAAAGTATTATAAGTATATATATATATATATATGTAACGATTACTTGAAAAGAAAATATGTTGATATATTATATATATGGTTAGGTTCGTGATATCTATCGGAGACCAAGTCGAGTTAAATACCTTCAAGGAAAAGGTGAGTATATAGTCCCACTTTTAAACTCTAAATATTTCGGGATGAGAATACATGCATTTTATGATTTACGTTATGGACACAAGTGATTAAAAATATATATTCTACGTTGAGTTGTACCACTGGCATACTTCCCTGTAACTTGGTAACTATTATTTACATGAGGTATTATAAACGCGAATCCTGTTGATAGATCTATCGGGCCTGACAACCCCAACTGGACTGGACGACCAGTATTCAACGGTTGCACAGTACTTCATTTCGGTAACTACACTTGGTACGGTGTAGTAAGATTTCATAATAAAGGAAATATGCGACGTTGATTAAATGTTAAGTATGGTTATCAAGTGCTCAACAACTTAGAATATTTTTATTAAAACGTTTATATATGAAATCTTGTGGTCTATATTTATAACGCTGCCGGCATTAAACCTATATCTCACCAACTTTATGTTGACGTTTTAAGCATGTTTATTCTCAGGTGATAACTAAAAGCTTCCGCTGCAACATGTTGAATTTAAGCAAGATCTTGAGTATGCATATTTGTGTCAAAAATAAAACTGCATATCGGAGGATTTGTAATGTAAAATATGTTGGAGGTCGTATTGTTATTATCACATGTAAAGTTTGTAAGTCTAAGATTATCGCTAAACGATAATCATTATTAAGTTGTTTAAACCTTGTATTTGTAATAAAAGCTATGGTTTGTATTGTAAAAACGAATGCAGGTTTTGAAAAATGTCGCATATAGAGGTCAATACCTCGCGATGAAATCATATGTTATTGTATTCGTCCTTATGGTTAAGGTCAGGTTATGACAGGTTTGATGAACTTGAAATGAACTTTTGATGCTTTGAATGACATGAAATGTTATTTGTAAGTGTTAGGTTGTATTGTATGCTTGATCACCTTCGAAACAGCATATCATTCATGTAAATTGGTTGCCGAATCATCGAATTTCATTTATGAACTTGAGTGCATTTAATGAGGAGCTTTGAATGTGATTTTGGTTGTTGTAAAAGTAAATGTGATGGATGAAATGTGTTTAGTTGTTTTCCTTGTCAAAATACCTTTCCGATGACATAAGATACATGCTTTGGTTGTTTGCGGGTCATAAATGGTGATTGGTTGAAGTTAGGTTCGTGCATAAAACTTAAAAACTGCCAGAATTCTCTGCACAGGTAATGGCGCGGCGCGCCATATACCCGCGCGGCGCGCCAAAGTGGTCTGTCCAACTTTGTCGATTTTCGAATAATGTTTGCTATGCTACACACCTCCGATTCAAATGAAACTTGTTCTAACATGCTCATATATGATTAAAAACCTTAGAAAAATAGTTCGGGACCCGACCCGAATGTGTTGACTTTTTCGTTGACTTTGACCGACCAAAGTTTGACTTTTTGTCAAACTTAACCAAATGATTATGCAACCTTCCTAACTTGTTTCTATACTTGTATCTTGCATGAAACTTGACAATTTGATTTCACATGCTACATAATCGAGTCGTAACGAGCCATAGGACTAATTGAACATCTTTGACCTATCGTGTTTACCATTATTGATACGACCTATTTGTTTAGGTCAAGACTAGCACTATCCTTCGCACATGTTACTTTGTGAAGTACTTTTCATATGTGCACTCAAGGTGAGATCATAGTCGCATCTTTCAAACAACTTTTATGCTTTAAACTATGGGATGAGAAACATATACGTATCATACTTTTATACATTGAACACAAGTACGAAAACGAACATTCCACGTACGGGTTTGAACGAAAATCCTCAATTCAATTATCATTAGTTACACTTGCAGGGTGTAAACGTGAACTTATATTATGTGATCACATGGACTTGACGAGCCTCATTCGGACGGTTCGCTACCGTTAGCGGATGAAATATATTTTCGGGTCTAGTGTATGTTCTAACACTACGCAAAGGGTGCAAAACAGTTAAGTTTGATAATTGGGTGCCCGCGAAACAAATAACAACTTTGGAATGCAAATGATTTTGATAATCATATTATATATTAAATGTTGTGGTTCAAATGCAACGTTTACTAAAACACCTATGATTTCACCAACGTTTTCGTTGACAGTTTTCTATATGTTTTCTCAGGTCCTTGAAAGCTACTTGATACATGCTTCCGCACTCTTTTTGATACTTGCTTGGATGTCGAGTATACATGCATAGTTGGAGCGTCTTTTGGCTACTTTAAATTGTGTCGCATAGGTTTCATTCGTACGTTAAACATTGAAATTTAATTAGTCTTTTGAACTACATTTGTAAACTTGAAACATCCTTTTAATTATGAAATGAATGCGACATATTTTGGTCAAATGTCATGATAACGACTTATGACCACGTAACGGGACCTAAGTAGTCAGCGCCGTCAAACATGATTTGGTCGGGTCGCTACATGCACCATATTCTCCAAAGCCACTACCAGAGCACGAAGCTCGTTGACTTCTTCTACTACACCAGGATGATTGGCGGTTCAGACGAGCGGATGAATAAGATCCAGAATTTGAGATAGTATATTATCGTGACGAGATACTCTGGAAATGAGAGAGAAAATGGTGTCTTGAACAGGTTCACCGGTAAGTGCTTCAGGTTCTTCGCCAAGAAGGCAATGTGGTGGATGAAAGGGATCACCTTTTTCTTGTCTCCAATAATTAAGTAGGCTACGAACCCATCCCCAATTCATCCAGAATAGATGATGGCTAATTGGTTGATCTATTCCGGTTACACTTTCTTCAGAGTTCAGGTGAACATCCATATCGGAATAGCTGTCGGAATTTAAGGAATTTGAACTAGATACGGGATCCATCTTGTATAATTAGATAAATGATTTTTGATATGAAATAGATTATAGAATTTAGATTGATACTCTTCAATACCTAATTTTCATATGTATATATAATACCAAAATTCCATAAATATCGGAGAAATTTTCGGAAGATGTCAGGAAAAGTTTACAGTAACAGATACGCTAAGATATAAATTTTGTCTATACACTATTCATGCAATTAATGCAGTAAAATGTGTCTAGACTAGGAATGATAAGCAGGTAATTTTCGACAAAAATGATAAGCAAAACTTTTAACATGCAGACACGGTTGAAGTCCAGACTTACTAATGCATCCTAACAACTATCAGTTAGACACACTCATGCAAGACCTGGTTCACTAGGAACAACGCTCTAATACCAACTGTGACGATCGCTCCAAATCCATATGGACGAACACGTCATTCATTGATTTCGTTGCGAGGTATTTGACCTCTATATGATACGTTTTGTAAACATTGCATTCTTTTAAAAAGGCATACCATAAATGAATATTTAAATCAAAGGTTTTCGACATCTGATGATTTCTACATATATACAATCACCGTATATAATAGTTTACAATAGTACTTCCATTGACAATGCAGTCAAAATAAGGTACATGATGATGAATTGGTGAATGCAACGTTTTCTTGAAAAATATGCCATATAAGACTCCATGCACATAGCTTGTCTATCATATAAGCAAACAGCGGAAGACTTCTAGGGAACTTGAGAATAAACATGCTAACAAGTGTTAACACAAAGGTTGGTGAGTTCATAGTTTGTATGTTTCGCATAATCTGTATATGAAGATGGATCACAAGATTTCAGTTGTTTCATCCAGAAACGTTTATCAAAATATTCTACGAAATTGAGCACCCTGGTAACTAAACTTAACGTATATATAATTTGTACCCTTTGTATAATCATCTTAATAATACACCCATGTAACACCCCAGCTTAACATGACCACAATATTGTCCGCTTTGCCCGTAGGCGCACGGCTTTTTCTTGGCAACCACACACGAGAAGTACTTTCCCAGGAGGTCACACATCCTGGTAGTGCTCTCGCTCGAGCACGCTTAACCACAACGTACTCGCACAACCGCTCTGCCTGTGGTCCCAAAACGAGTTGTGTCATTTAAGCGTGAGTATTACCTTATAATCCCATGATCACTCATGTCATGGGCGATGTGGGATTTGCCTAGGGTGTTACATTCACCCCCCCTTTAGGGACTCATCGTCCTCGATGAGGTTTGCCCCACTACCCCCAACGGCACATGAGTGGCTCTGATACCATTCTGTAGATACAGTGGGGACAACCACCGTCCCACCCAGCGCCTTCACAGCTAACCGCCTGGTGACCACTGAGTGTACCTCAGATACTGATTTTAGGGCCTGTCTCTCGGAAATTGCCAACCCTCGTAAGGGATCGCAAGGAGTAAGAGCCAATGCTTCGTCACAGGTAACACTGGGAGAACCTCCTTTACGACTAACCCGCCACACATGGACGGCGTTATACCAACTCTGATACCATTCTGTAACACCCTAGCTTAACATGACCACAATATTGTCCGCTTTGCCCGTAGGCGCACGGCTTTTTCTTGGCAACCACACACGAGAAGTACTTTCCCAGGAGGTCACCCATCCTGGTAGTGCTCTCGCTCGAGCACGCTTAACCACAATGTACTCACAACCGCTCTGCCTGGGGTCCCAAAACGCGTTGTGTCATTTAAGCGTGAGTATTACCTTATAATCCCATGATCACTCATGTCATGGGCGATGTGGGATTTGCCTAGGGTGTTACATTGCAAACCAACGTGTACGCTTCTCAAATAGCATACGTCCGTTAAAAGGCTAGTGCTCTAGCTCGGACGGGGATATCAAGCTGAGAGGACCCGTTCATATACATTATAAACGATTCACAATAGTTGATTACATCGTGAGGTATTTGACCTCTATATGATACATTTTACAAACATTGCATTCGTTTTTAAAAGACAAACTTTCTTTACAACGAAAATTGACGGTATGCACACCATTTCATAATATATCCAACTATAATTGACTTAATAATAATCTTGATGAACTCAATGACTCGAATGCAACGTCTTTCAAAATATGCCATGAATGACTCCAAGTAATATCCTTAAAATGAGCTAATGCACAGCGGAAGATTTCTTTAATACCTGAGAATAAACATGCTTTAAAGTGTCAACCAAAAGGTTGGTGAGTTCATAGGTTTATCATAACAATCATTTCAATATATTAATAGACCACAAGATTTCCGTTTATAAATATATGTACACTCGTAAGTGTATAAAAGTATTCTATAAGTTTTAGGCACCCGGTAACAAGCCTTAACGTTCATATTTTACCCTCTGAAGTACACCAGATCAGGTGTGTTTAAAATAACCTCGAAGTACTAAAGCATCCCATAGTCAGGATGGGGTTTGTCTGGCCCAATAGATCTATCTTTAGGATTCGCGCCTACCGTACATAGACAAGTAGTTTAATGTTACCAAGCTAAGGGTATATTTCTGGTTTAAACGCACGTAGAATTAGTTTTAATACTTGTGCCTATTTCGTAAAGCATTTATAAAAACAGCGCATGTATTCTCAGTCCCAAAAATATATATAAAAGGGAGCAAATGAAACTCACTTTTGCCTTGAAGGTATTTAATTCGACTTGGTCTCCGATAGATATCACGAACCTAACCATATATATAATATATCAACATATTTTCTTTTTTAAGTAATCGTTACATATATATATATATATATATATATATATATATATATATATATATATATATATATATATATATATATATATATATATATATATATATATATATATATATATATATATACTATTAATACTTTTAATATTTTCTTAGTCCGTAGTTAGCAGTCCGATGTTAGTAGTCCACAATTAGTTGCTTAAATAAAAAAATAAAGACCCCATCGTATTCGTATTGATCAAAATTAATCTCGACCCATGGTACCATGTTGTCAAATGACGTGTTGCGTACATAAAGTACCGTGTTGTCAAATGACGTGTTGCGTACAATCATGAGGCCTTATGATTAATCTTCTCGTGTTGTTTACGGGTGGTCCTGAAATATATAAAATCAAATCATAAGTAATTATATATATAAAATATTATATTAATTAGAAAAGATATGATTAATTTACTTTTTCTCCAAATATTTTCGTAGCTAAACTAGCTTCGGATACCCAATCTTGTTTTAGTCGTAGTTTCTTCATTACAACTCCGTTTTTGTTGGTTCAACTTGCCACTTCCTTGGATCGAGTCAAATTTTAAGAATATGAACTGAAAATACCTTAGTTTGTATTCGAAATCACAGGTTATAGGTCAAACTTTGATGAAACTTATGAAAGTGATCATTTTCCATCATAAAAACAACATTTAATGATCATTTTTCTAAAAATACTTACACTTTGAGTTAAATCATGAAATTTTTATGTGTTAACATATTCATAAGAAATATCATTTTTCCAGAACATGAACTTCCAATTCAAAGTTCAAGATGGTTTTTAATTATCCAACCCAAAACAGCCCTCGGTTGCACTCCGACAATGTAGATTCAGTTTTTAAGATGTTCTTTGTAAAACCAAGTTATATCTTGTTATGTTAGCATACCATTATGATATATTACACGTCTTGAAGTGTTGTAAAAGTTAAGTTAGAAGGATCTATTTAGTTTGCAAACAAGTTTGAAATCATTCAAACTATGTTCTTGTTGTTAAAATTTTACAACATAAAATAAGATAGCTATATAAATATGAATCGAATAAAATTATGAACAAGGTTACTACCTCAAGTTACTTGGACAAAGTTACTGTAAGAGATAAGAAAAAATCTTGGAATCAAAGAGTGGTGGAGTTAGATCAAAAGGTTGGAAGTATACTTCTTCAAATGGGTGGTTATTTTGATATGTTCTTGAAAGAGTTTTCTTATGGTGTTTAAGGCTTGTAATTGAAGCTAAATGATGGGGAAAATGCTTGGAGATGATCAAGTATGAAGTTAGAAGTATTTTTAGAGATAAATGAGGGTGTAGGTATGAGAAAATGGAGTGAAGAAATGGTGTTCATTCATAAAAACGTTTTTAGTTTATAAAGAAAGAAAAGGATTCCTAATTTTATTTTCTTACTAATAATTCATGCTACTTGACAAATCCTAGTTACCTCATATCTAGGGCAATAATAATGTTGATTAGGATGTTGATTTGATGTGTATATACCAATAGTAAATACGTATAGAAGGTGGGTATGATACGGGTACATATACCCTAGATATACGTATAGAAATCTTGAGGAAACGGAACGAGGATTCAAATATTGCTATCTTTTGTAAATATACTTATATTATTTTATGTATAAAAGCCCTTTAAAAGTGATTAAATACATATCTGTACGATACATGTATAAACATTATAAGTTTTAAGTCAAAGAACGTTACGTATAGTTATCGTTTTGAAAACTTAAGTTAGTAGTTTCAAAATATACTTATAACTCATTGTCATTAGTACACAATGAGATGTTAAACCATCCTTAAATCATGTTAAATATATATAAATACATATATATACACAAACGTATAATTATCGTATGTTATATAGTTCGTGATATCATCGGTCAAATTGGACGGTCAAACGTTGTGTAAAACTCTTTTTAAAAACACAAGTCTCAACAATTTGGATTGCTTATCATGTTGGTAAGGTTTAATTTATATAAATATTAATCTCATAGGTATAAAATGATCGGAAAAATCCGGGTCGTTACAGTACCTACCCGTTAAATAAATTTCGTCCCGAAATTTGATCGAGATCATCATGGCTAACCATAAAAATGTTTTCATGACGAATATGAGTTGATAAATAGAGTTTTATAATCATTGAGTAATATAGATAAAACAATTTGATTACGCCAAGAGTATAAGTGAAGCTATCACAAAAGAGTGAAATGAATAAATGCAGATTCGTTTTAACCAGTGACGTAGTCACGGTTGATTTTCAGATTTAGAGGAAATCTTCGTCATGAGATTTGGGTTCTTCGATAATTAAGGAAATTAGAATCCTCTTTGGTTAAATGCGATGATCTGTCCTGATTGTTCTGTCTGGTACTTCACTATAAATCCACCATCTTCGTTTCCTTACTACGAGGACTCATTTTTTGACTTCTCCTTTTAGGCAGTCAAGAAAGGAAAAAGTTGGTTCAGCATGGCAAGCGCAACCTCTCGCCTAGATCGAGATCCTTGGATATATATATATATATATATATATATATATATATATATATATATATATATATATATATATATATATATATATATATATATATATATATATATATCCCTCAACTCATATTTTAAAGTATTTGTCAATATGCTCCATCCAGTGCTGATTCTTGATATACTCCTCACTTTCATATCTGTCGTTCTTCTTTTTCATCTACCGCCAGAAGAATCTATTTACTTCTACTATACTCTTGGTTTTATAGTGTTTTTAGTTCTCCCATGTCTTTATATTACTATATGCATCGATATATATGGTTTAAAATTTTCGAGTTGTCATTGGGCTTTATATCTTCCCTTATATTTCCAAGTCCCTGCTTCTATCTTCTATAATCATTGTCATCTACAGTTAATGCTCCATTCTATTTGCTGCGATTTATACTCCCATTTCTATTTCAGTGCTTCATTCTTTCATTTCCTCTTCTTGCTATTAAGCACCGTATATAATGGTCCAGATTTCGTAGATATGAATTTTAGAATGAACATAGTTAATGTTCTAAGAGTAAAATTGAAATGGCACGATCTTGATTTGTCAAATTACCAAAATTCAAGAGAAAATATAGAATTATCAGAAAGAATATGTTCTCGATATGTTTGGAGATTAGGTGGAATGTAAGAGTCGTGTAACATGGCACATGATGACGTTATAATCTGTGAATCATCACGTTCCATTAGAAACTCAGCATGACTTACTGTAATATAATCACGTTGATCAAGTGTCATTATATTATACTAACTCATGCTTCAGTTCCCAACACTACTTCAAAAACATTCATAATTTAAATTCGAATTTTTCAGAATTTAGAAACTAATACAGTTTCCTTTATAATGTATCACTGATATCGCGAAGAGATAAAAGATTTCAGTTAAGTATAGTTATGAAAATATCTTCAAAAATATGGAGGATATTTATAATGAAAGATATGATGATATTTTAGAATATTTAAGATAAGAGGATGATGAAGAATATTATCCACAAGGGTTTAGAGTCAGGAGCAAGGTATTTAATAATGACGATACTGAATCATTTGGATTCTTTGAAGGCAGGTTTAGTCTTTGTGATTTTTCCACAGCCTCCTTCATACTTTGCTCAATCCGTTTTCTAGTTTCAAACCTTCTCTTTTTCTGAGTTTTGCCAACACACTATTTTTTATCATCAAACTTTTTACTGTTAAGATCGTTGACAGTTTCTGCTGCTTCATCAGCATTTTTTAAAATTTCGAGAACTAGTTCGCAGTTTAGGCATTTTTCAGAAACTTCACATTCGAAGTATGTAAGTCTTGGAGGTAGACGTTATATGTATATATAACCGTTGATGTAGACATGCTGCAAGATTTCAAAATACTGATTACTGATTCTCAATAATTGGTATGGCAATTCTTGTTACAAAGTGCGGATGAGTATATGATAGGGTTCTAATGAATATATCAATTTTTCTGAAAATCAAAGATCACTGAAATTGTTGGTAAGTTTATTGCTAATGTGGTGGGACATAAATGGTTCTCCGGTAACGATGGCGAAAGGGCATCGTATATATCGAGATTATAATAAGACCATTTTAATTGAAAAGTCGAAGTTGACTTGTGGAGCTGTGACACAACTGTCTACTTTGGTAAGGAATTGAAAGGTCATTTTTGCTAATAAATACCAAAGAGTCTGACACGGATACGTGTTAAACTATGACTTTAGTTTCAAGAGTTTTTCAGGTGTATACTGTGGGTAACATGTTGTTGGATCATCATCTCGATTGTTCATTATTTGAAGCGTCTTCAGGAATTTTGAAGGGTTTGGACACAGATTGTAATCGTTAATATACCTATGATGTTCTAACACAGTTTTGTAGTCAAAGTATAGCTTTGCAAGATGTAAGGATTTAAGAGTGATGATTTTTGGCTATATCTCGAATTAAATTTTGCAATTTCAAAATCAGAATATGTAATTGAATTTGAATGAGTATGGTTATTTTGATTTCTATAAAAGAATGTATATTGTTATGACAATAGTGAGTATAGTTGATGATTGCTGAATCAGATTCGAAGAATGTAACATATTAATTGTGAATTTTATATATCTCTTGAGTATTACCTACCCGTTAAAAAAATTTCACAATTAATATTTTGTACAAAAGAAATTTATTACAGTCTTTATGAAAATATACATGTGTATATTTTCTTCAGATGTAATACAGATTTGATGAATTAATACTAAATTAAGTTCATTTGATCTTAGGCTGGAGTTAGAAATGAATAATCTCTAACATTAGAGATTACATAATCGTCGCATAATGTTTCTTCAATGAAATTATGAATCAATACTTCATCGTTTGTTGTTGTTGGTATTCTTTGGTATCTACAGAGCGTATGACATTGGTGCTCGTGGGACAGATTGTAAAGTTGAGGTTTATGACGCAGTTGTGGTTGGGGGTGGTAATGGTACTATTGGCATTAATGATGGTGGTACTGGTTATGCTGCGGGTGCTGCTGCTGGTGTTTGTAACCTCTGCAACATATTCTCCAAAGCCACTACCCGAGCGCGAAGCTCGTTGACTTCTTCTATTACACCGGGGTGATTGTCGGTTCGGACGAGCGGATAAATAAGATCTAGAATTTGGTGTAGTATATAATCGTGACGAGATACTCTGGAAATGAGAGAGAAAATGGTGTTTCGGACAGGTTCGCCGGTAAGTGCTTCAGGTTCTTCGCCAAGAGGGCAATGTGGTGGATGGAAAGGATCGCCTTCTTCTTGTCTCCAATGATTAAGGAGGCTACGAACCCATCCCCAATTCATCCAGAATAGATGATAGCTAATTGGTTGATCCATTCCAGTCACACTGCTTTCGGAGCTTGAGTGGGATTCCATTTCGGAATCCGAGGGACTTGAACTAATGACGAATTCCATTTCGTACGATTTAATAAAAGATTTTTCGATATGAAATGATTTTTCCGGCTATCGGGTGGTATTCTAATTACATAGAATATCTATATATATAGAACAAAATATTTCGTAGATTACGGAGGAATTTACGGAATATGCCAGGCAAAGTTTACTGTAACAGATACGCTAAGATATGAATTAGCAGATACGCTAAGATATAAATTTTGTCTATACACTATTCATGCAATCAATGCAGTAAGATGTGCCTAGACTAAGAATGATAAGCAAATGATTCCCTAAGAATGATAAGCAGGTAATTTTTGACACGAAATGATAAGCAAAACTGTTGACATGCAGACACGGTCGAAGTCCAGACTCACTAATGCATCCTAACAACTATCAGTTAGACACACTAATGCAGACCTGGTTCGCTAAGACCACCGCTCTGATACCAACTGAGAGGACCCGTTCATATACATTATAAACGATTCACAATAGTTGATTACATCGTGAGGTATTTGACCTCTATATGATACATTTTACAAACATTGCATTCGTTTTTAAAAGACAAACTTTCTTTACAACGAAAATTGACGGTATGCACACCATTTCATAATATATCCAACTATAATTGACTTAATAATAATCTTGATGAACTCAATGACTCGAATGCAACGTCTTTCAAAATATGCCATGAATGACTCCAAGTAATATCCTTAAAATGAGCTAATGCACAGCGGAAGATTTCTTTAATACCTGAGAATAAACATGCTTTAAAGTGTTAACCAAAAGGTTGGTGAGTTCATAGGTTTATCATAACAATCATTTCAATATATTAATAGACCACAAGATTTCCGTTTATAAATATATGTACACTCGCAAGTGTATAAAAGTATTCTATAAGTTGTAGGCACCCGGTAACAAGCCTTAACGTTCATGTTTTACCCTCTGAAGTACACCAGATCAGGTGTGTTTAAAATAATCTCGAAGTACTAAAGCATCCCATAGTCAGGATGGGGTTTGTCTGGCCCAATAGATCTATCTTTAGAATTCGCGCCTACCGTACATAGACAAGTAGTTTAATGTTACCAAGCTAAGGGTATATTTCTGGTTTAAACCCACGTAGAATTAGTTTTAATACTTGTGCCTATTTCGTAAAGCATTTATAAAAACAGCGCATGTATTCTCAGTCCCAAAAATATATATAAAAGGGAGCAAATGAAACTCACTTTTGCCTTGAAGGTATTTAATTCAACTTGGTCTCCGATAGATATCACGAACCTAACCATATATATAATATATCAACATAATTTTTTTAAGTAATCGTTACATATATATATATATATATATATATATATATATATATATATATATATATATATATACTATTAATACTTTTAATATTTTCTTAGTCCGTAGTTAGCAGTCCGATGTTAGTAGTCCACAATTAGTTGCTTAAATAAAATAAATAAAGACCCCATCGTATTTGTATTGATCAGAATTAATCCCGACCCATGGTACCATGTTGTCAAATGACGTGTTGCGTACATAAAGTACCGTGTTGTCAAATGACGTGTTGCGTACAATCATGAGGCCTTATGATTAATCTTCTCGTGTTGTTTACGGGTAGTCCTGAAATATATAAAATCAAATCATAAGTAATTATATATATAAAATATTATATTAATTAGAAAAGATATGATTAATTTACTTTTTCTCCAAATATTTTCGTAGCTAAACTAGCTTCGGATACCCAATCTTGTTTTAGTCGTAGTTTCTTCATTACAACTCCGTTTTTGTTGGTTCAACTTCCCACTTCCTTGGATCGAGTCAAATTTTAAGAATATGAACTGAAAATACCTTAGTTTTTATTCGAAATCACAGGTTATAGGTCAAACTTTGATGAAACTTATGAAAGTGATCATTTTCCATCATAAAAACAACATTTAATGATCATTTTTCTAAAAATACTTACACTTTGAGTTAAACCATGAAATTTTTATGTGTTAACATATTCATAAGAAATATCATTTTTCCAGAACATGAACTTCCAATTCAAAGTTCAAGATGGTTTTTAATTATCCAACCCAAAACAGCCCTCGGTTGCACTCCGACGATGTAGATTCAGTTTTTAAGATGTTCTTTGTAAAACCAAGTTATATCTTGTTAAGTTAGCATATCATTATGATATATTACAGGTCTTGAAGTGTTTTAAAAGTTAAGTTAGAAGGATCTATTTAGTTTGCAAACAAGTTTGAAATCATTCAAACTATGTTCTTGTTGTTAAAATTTTACAACATAAAATAAGATAGCTATATAAATATGAATCGAATAAAATTATGAACAAGGTTACTACCTCAAGTTACTTGGATAAAGTTACTGTAAGAGATAAGAAAAAATCTTGGAATCAAAGAGTGGTGGAGTTAGATCAAAAGGTTGGAAGTATACTTCTTCAAATGGGTGGTTATTTTGATATGTTCTTGAAAGAGTTTTCTTATGGTGTTTAAGGCTTGTAATTGAAGCTAAATGATGGGGAAAATGTTTGGAGATGATCAAGTATGAAGTTAGAAGTATTTTGAGAGATAAATGAGGGTGTAGGTATGAGAAAATGGAGTGAAGAAATGGTGTTCATTCATAAAAACGTTTTTAGTTTATAAAGAAAGAAAAGGATTCCTAATTTTATTTTCTTACTAATAATTCATGCTACTTGACAAATCCTAGTTACCTCATATCTAGGGCAGAAATAATGTTGATTAGGATGTTGATTTGATGTGTATATACCAATAGTAAACACGTATAGAAGCTGGGTATGACACGGGTACATATACCCTAGATATACGTATAGAAATCTTGAGGAAACGGAACGAGGATTCAAATATAGCTATCTTTTGTAAATATACTTATATTATTTTATGTATAAAAGCCCTTTAAAAGTGATTAAATACATATCTGTACGATACATGTATAAACATTATAAGTTTTAAGTCAAAGAACGTTACGTATAGTTATCGTTTTGAAAACTTAAGTTAGTAGTTTCAAAATATACTTATAACTCATTGTCATTAGTACACAATGAGATATTAAACCATCCTTAAATCATGTTAAATATATATAAATACATATATATACACAAACGTATAATTATCGTATGTTATATAGTTCCTGATATCATCGGTCAAATTGGACGGTCAAACGTTGTGTAAAACTCTTTTTAAAAACACAAATCTCAACAATTTGGATTGCTTATCATGTTGGTAAGGTTTAATTTATATAAATATTAATCTCATAGGTATAAAATGATCGGAAAAATCCGGGTCATTACACAAGCCCTATGGATCCATATACTACTACTCGCGCCCACCAGTTCTTATAACCGGCAGTTACTAGTTACCAAAGCTAAGGGATTTTCGGTTCAAACTCAGTGTAGAATTTAGTATGTACTTGTATCCATTGCGTTTAAAATAAAGTGCATGTATTCTCAGCCCAAAAATATATATATTGCAAAAGCATTTAAAAAGGGAGCAAATGAAACTCACCTTAGCAGCACATAAAGTTGTTCATCGTAATGTGACCGAAACTCGGTAGATCAAATAATCGTAGATCTCAACCTAGAGAACATATGTTGGTCAATAAATGTCTATCAAGCTAGGTCAGGTCATAGTGTATCACAATCCTAATGCTCGAAATTGACATACAAAAGTTATTCAAAGTTGTTTCAAAAAGTCAATTTTGACAATAGTTCAACAAACGAGACGTACCTTATATAAGGATTCATTTACTCGGTTGGTAATATTCAAAAATCCATTTTATCAATCTCGTAAACAAGTTGTTTAAGTATTAATTGCAGATTCAAAAAGCAATTCCAATTAATGTCAATTATAATTCAGTTGACCATATCTTTTGATTCGTTCCTCGAAACTATTCGATATCTAAATGAAAAGTTATTGATTTTTTTCCAGCTTTCCGAAAACATGTATATCATATACCTTTTACCCGTAATATATGTATTTAATTCGTGATTTATTATAAACTGTTTAACGACGAAATTTAGCATACAAGCATGTATAAATATATACACTCGAGCACTAGTATGTATACACTATTAATTTATAAAATATAAAATATAAATGCTTACATATTAATATTGAGATTCAATATTGTAAAAAAGTACGTAAACGTAACGGAGATGATAAACACTAAGTTTGATTCACAATTATACCCCCGAACATTACCCATAACCTCCTTGGCAATAACCCATAATTTCCTTAGCTTTAATTCACTCGAAAATCATTTTTGAAATCGTTTGAACATGACCTCGTCATAGTATTTTATGTATAATATTAATAAAAATAATATTAATACTATTGATAATAATAAGGTTAATATTAATATTAATCTTTAATAATAATAATTATAATAATTATAATAATAATATTATTAATAATAATAATAATAATAATAATAATAATAATAATATAAATAATATAAATATTACGGAGTATATATCTATATCTGTGTAAGTGTGTGTGATGTTCGAGCAAAACAATTGAATTTATAGTACCTTTTCTGAAAAAGCAACCCATGCGATCGCATGGGATTTGTGCTTCAAGGCCATGCGATCGCATGGCCCTCTGATCCAGCTCATAAACTTTTAACTTTTTGTTTGTCGATATAATTTTATATAATATATATAATATATTTAATTTATATAATTAATTATATATTATATTAAATTCACATGCATAGTTGACTTGTAATTTTTGTTCCGATAAGTCGTACGTCATCACTCGACTTATGTCCCGATTCCGGTTTTTCAAATGTCCTTTCGTACGCTGAGAAAACTTGTATTTTACATTTCGTGTCACGTACCTTTGTCAAAATATAGCCTTATATTATCCCTAAACTATACCACTCAAAGTATATCTTAAACTTTCGAGTATTTTGATCATTTACTTTTATAAATCATCATCTCGCTATTTGTTAATATATATATATAATAACAATTTGTTTTTATGACCAAGTTAATATTATATTTTATCATATTGTTAAATATATATTTTCGATATTAATAAACACGTTTTAAAATACATATCGCAAGTTATTCATATATCTAATTCCAACAGTTGATATTCCTTATTATTGTATGTGTCCAAATTACGTTATTTAAACAAACACTTTACCATTTATTCCGAATACCGTTAAGAATGAATGATTTCCCAAATCAACGTGGACCTTACAACAGAGACCCGTAATAATATCATAATCCTTAAGGGACTCAATAATTATCTTTTAATTCAATCGTTTGGCATAATCTTTTAACTATGTATCTAAATATATCAATCAGATAATCAAACCAATAAGTTTAATGCACAGTATCATATACTCAACACTTTGTTACATTTTCAAGTTATGGTATATATATGTATCTATTTACCTATAATTGTTCGCGAATCGTTGAGAACAATCGAAAGGTAATTGAATAGCTCAAAAATTTTGAGATTCAACTTTACAGACTTTGCTTATTGTGTCGGAAACGTTAAAGATTAAGTTTAAATTTGGTCAAAAATTTCCGGGTCATCACATATAACAACCTGGCTCTGATACCAATCGATCACACCCCTAGTTAGGGCCTGGGCGAAATGTGACTTAATATCAAATAAACCAACATATTATAATATACGAGAACAATACTAAATGATAAAATAAACTTTATTGAGTACGCAGCGGAAAATGAAATGTCATTACAAAGGAATAAAGTAAATGTTCAAATGCAAAAGTAGTAAATGCGATATCTCTTGATCCTATGTCCAAGTAGCATCACATAAGTAGTAAGTAAGAAAGCTTGAATCAATCAGAACCTGAGACAAAACATGCTAAAGTGTCAACCAAAAAGGTTGAGTGAAGTTCATAGGTTTAACAAATAAGTTTGACTGTTGTTTTAGACCACAAGATTTAGTTTGTAATGTTGATCTCGCAGGATCAAAAAGTTATGCCAATGCGTGATATTTAGACTAAACGTTCAAGTTTGCCCCAAAAAAAGTTGTAGTTTATAATTGTCGGTTTAATTTCATTATTAAGTAATACAATGACTTGGTCAAATGTATTGGGGACGTTACTCCCGATAGGCCTACCCTCAATAATTAAGCATTCATTCAACGAGCAATTAAAAATATCACTGTATGGACTTAGTCGGACATAGCTGGGTATAGCATAGTTTTTACAGTTGGCACTTGTGTCTAAATTGTAAATAGTAGAAGTAGCATGTGTCTCACCCCAATAAAAGTAAATAAGTTTGCTAGAAATAAAGAGTGGGGCTATGAATTCACCTTAGTAAATAGAGAGATGAGCTAGTTATTCCTCAGAATAGAAAGTTGGATGAGTGAGCAGAAAAGTCAACCTATTGACATTTAAGAGTAGTAAGTGTTTTGCCCAAGTTTAAGTTTAAGTATGTAAGTGTTTAAGTATAGTTTGTTTTACTAAGTTTCCATTCCTAGTAAGTTTCTACTTTTAAAAAGTTTCCATTTTTAGAATGTTTCTATTTTTAGTACGTTTCCCATTTTAGTAAGTTTATAATTAGAAAGCTTCTATTTTAAAAGTGTTTCCATTTTAGGATACTTGCCATATTAGATATACTTCCAATCACCCCTTTCCCTTTGAATGGCCATTTCAGGTCTAGGGGCTTGAGCTATAGGATCCTTTAAATCGGAAAATCCAAACCCTTCCGCCTAGAGTTTCGTAGAAATCATTCGTCAAGAAAGTTCGAAGATCTATATATATCCAATATATATCCAAAAATGTTTTTATGCGTTATAATATAGGTAGTATAGTATATGTGTTAATAATAGTATAAGTGTAAGTGTTAAATAATAGTATAAGTAATATTAGGGTTTCATTAATTAATTAGGTTTAATTAATTAGAGTAGTAATAAATGATTAGTGTTTAGTAATTAATAACTAGGTTTTAATTAATGTCTAGGGTTTAATAATTAATTAGGGTTTTAATAAATTAGGGTTAGGTTTAGGGTTTTAATTAAAATAGTTTATTTTAGGTGTAATTAGGGTTTAGTATATATATATATATATATATATATATATATATATATATATATATATATATATATATATATATATATATATATATATATATATATATAACTCGTGTATATGTATATATATATATAATATTTTGTTTTACATGTATATATATATATGTATCGATATGTATATGTATATATATAAGTTTATTTTGTTTCCTTAATTAACACAAACAAATCTCCTAATTGTTATCTAGAGTTTTGAAGATCAAACTTTCCTTTTCCCTTTTTTTTTCTAGTCGACATACATACATACATATTAATATATATTTTTTTCATGTATAGATCTAGGTGTGTTTATGTATATGTTTATGAATAAGTTTATAACATGAACATGAATTAAACAAAACTCAAAGTTTATGTAAATAAGTTAGGGTTTATGTTATACCTTTGAAGATTCGAAGACGACTAACAAAGAAAAGATGAACACGATGAAGATTGAAGATCAAAGCCTTTGAAGATTCGAAGAACACCTCGAAGATTCTTGAAGAACACGAAGAACGTGAAGAACACTTGAAGATCACTTGGAAATCCCTTGAAGGTGGTGGTGGATTTCGATGGTAATGATGGTGATGGTTTCGGCTTTGAGCCGAAAATAAGAGGGAGAGGAGAGTTTTTTAGGAGAGAGATTTGATTGTGATTTGGTACAATGAAAAGGTTTAGGTTAGGCCTCTATTTATAGGAGAGTTAGGAAAATTCTATAATTAGGGTTAGGGTTAGATTTACTTAGGGAACAAGTTAGACTTGGAAAATAAGTTAAACTTAGGGAACAAGGCAAGCAAATGAGGAGGTGATGGAAGCTTCTTGAATGCCGAAAATTAGGAGGGAAATTTGGTCATTTCCTTTTTTTTTTTTTTTTTAAAATTCGGCCCATGCATGTATGGAATGGTATTGGGATTTTTCACTTTAAACCTTGGACTTTAATTTAGCTTAAATAATCCCTAAACTTATTTAAGATTAATTTGTTAATTACATTAAGCTTTAGTTTTTTATATCTTGTTCACAAAAGTTTATTAATTTATTATTTTTATTAACTTGTCAATTAATGTACAAAGTTAATTATTATATTTATAATTCTTAACGCTTAACAATTATCGATTAAAGTATAATTATTAAGTTTAATTATATTGTTGGGCAATTTAATATGGAAAAATATAGAATGGAAAAATTGAGGGTCGTTATATTGATGAACATATTCATCTGGATCACTTTCTAGACTATGTTCCACTGATGGCGCTCTAAATATTCAGGGAGTCACATGGGCATTGTTATTTCTGGTCTGGTCAGCCATACCTGTCTCCAAACACATAATCTTACAAAAGCTTAGTTGATAACCTGTTAGCACCTATCACTAAGCACAATCACCTGGGCACATATCTCTACATTCACTTATTCCCCACTCAGATGTTTGACACGACACATTCATAAGTTTGGGAGTAGGTCACGTACACAGTGCACATACTACCAAACCTATACTCTGATACCAACTTGTAACACCGTACTTTTTACATATACATTTTTTTAAAGATACTTACAGCGGAAGACTAATTAATTTACATATCATATATTATTTATAGAAACATGTGATTACACAAAACACTGGTGTTACTTTATTACTACAAGCCGTATAACCATATAGTTTATTACAAAACACATCAGAGTGGTACTATGTCAAACATCTTCGGTTGTCCTGCAAAACCCACCAAAAGCTACTAATACACACCTCCAGGGCAAAACACTGTGGGGGAATTAGCATAACGCTAAGTGAATGGAAATATCTAGGTGGACATCACTACAAGCATCAAGCACAGCTTATAGGCACTGGTCACTAATCACTTAAAGCCATACACAAGAGGACCGACAACCCATAGCTGATCAAGCTGGAATATACCGATAGTCCACACTACTGAATCACTGGTATAGTCTTCCAGACATGATGCACTTGTCATTCACACTATACTACTAATCAGTAACACTTGGACCCAATACTATCACCCTAAATACACAAGGTAAATAGAATTGACCTCTAACATCGCACAAAACACCTCGACGTTCACTGGTGCGTACATAATCACATATAGTCACAATACTGGTCACAGACTCATTACACAGTC
This sequence comes from Rutidosis leptorrhynchoides, assembly GCF_046630445.1. Lineage (NCBI taxonomy): Eukaryota > Viridiplantae > Streptophyta > Magnoliopsida > Asterales > Asteraceae > Rutidosis > Rutidosis leptorrhynchoides. The sequence continues at coordinate 204,277,552 of NC_092339.1, forward strand.
TAATTATAAGCATGACACAGATAACTATAATTGTCACTGTATAATCACATGCATAAAGATAATACCACTCACCTGGAAGCACAAGTACTTAGTTGTCTTATATCACTGAGTCTTCTCCGTTTCATTATTACCTGAGAATATCATATCTCAAGTTAGCACATATTCAATTAATAATATCATCAATTATACTCTAAAAAACATCATATAGCCTAATATATCAATATATGACAAGTTTACATGGTTTCCCATTCAATTGCAACCATCACACGCGTGCAAAACGAGGCATACACGCTATCCTGTCATTTTGACCAAAATTAAATTCTGATTCTGTGTTCTAAAACTTCACCATTAGATACTCCACCTTATTACATTTCCAACGGTAGTTTATTCATCAAAAACGTGGTTACGGTTTGAAAGTTACGGCCAAAATATGTTTTCCAAAAAGCTGACAGACTGCAACCGCCCGGTTGCATCAGAAATGACCCAGATACACCCTGTAACCGTACGGATGCATCCTGCAACTGTACGGGAGCTGTTCATCAGCATCAGGTCACTGTTTTCGTCATTTTGCACCCCAAATCTCGTTTTTGCACTATTTTGACACTACAAATCACTTAGAAAACATATATAACTCATACACAAATGTTTTCTAATATCAATTTGACATAAAAAAACACTTCAAATACAAGATTTGTTTCAAAACCCACTTTGACATAAAAACTAAGAAAATCACTGATTTTAACTCGAATTAGAACATGAAATCGCTTGTAAAATACCTTATGCTATTACTGAAATCACAACGAATGATTTCTAGCTTAAAAACGAGATCAAGAACACAAGATTTAGGATTAGGAATTTTAGGGTTTTAGAGTATTTGTGTGTAGGTGTTTTATTTTCCAAAAATGGAAATAAAGAGAAGTAGCAAAGGTTTTAACCCCAACAAGGGTTTCTTCACTTTGAAGAATCCTACTCCGTGTCTCATACGGGTATTTATCAGTTATCTGAAATACGAAATCCTTAATAACTTATTTACTTTAAGTCCAAATCACAAAAGGAAATATGTTCTAGACCCTTGTCACAAAACACACATTAACCCATATACAATAATTATAAAACACATAATTATTAAAATCACTATATTAGCACAGAAGGGTAAATAGGTCATTACCTACTAGGCCCAAAGTGAGGTTGTTACAAATTAGGTCATGATTTAACTGCATATAATCATATACAATTTTACAACCATAATTTTATAAAGGTCCACATCAACCAACATGTATCTTATTATTTGGTCCCCTTGAGTGAAACAATACCTCTCTAGTCAGCAGAGTAACATTAGAAGTCAAACTCAATTTTCTAGATGTGAAGAACCTAGAAATTATAATTTTAGTAAGTAGGTTGGTGAATCGAAGAAGGCTGTAACATATGAACATTCTTTGTTTGCAAAGGCTCAAGCTAATGTTCCTTCGATTGTTGATAATTGGGCAGTTGGTTTTGTGCATGAGAAAGTTAGACTTTTCTTGATCAAGTTTATTATTACAGCTTGGTATTTACATAAAGTGGGTCACGAGATCCTAGTTTCACATGATAAGGGTGTAGGAAATTTAGAGGTAAAGAATGAGACACAAGTTATGATAAGTGTTTACATGATACAAGTTGTATACTTATCTTTGATAGGATCTGATTTGGCTTATAGAATCAATTTTGACTCATATCATGTTGGTGATTTTAGTGTTATCCAACATGCATTTTAGTTAGTTGCGATTTACTTGACTGCAAGAGTTAGCTAGTTTTAATTAACAACGGTTTCGGAGAGTGTGACACGTCCGTAGGAGTTAGCTACTAACTGACGCGTAATTGGCGGGGTTAAGGGGGTTGCGCCCCCTTGCGGGGTCCAATGGGCAGCGCCCCTGGCTGGGTCCAAGGGGCAGTGCCCCAAAATCTCAACAGAAAATATGCTATACGTTATGTTAGAAGTCAAGTGTTATACCTTTTCGTATAACTGATTTTCCCGCCAAAATGAAGGGATACACCCTTTCATTTTCCTAACTATTTTCTATAACAGTGTATGAACGTTTCATTTGTTTATTCTGCATTCATTTTCTAACCAACAGAAAACATACAATCTCTCAGTCAGTGATTTCATTTCCAAAACCACTGATTGCATTCTTGTCGTATCCCTGTAAATATTTTGTGCAACCGAGGCAATCGTTGGGTCGAAATACTTTTTACAGAGAAAGTGAACACACGATTCAAGAATCAATCCGGGCAGTCAATTCATACCCATTTTCTAACAAATCTATAAAGTATTCTACTTATAATCATGTTTGGGGAAACGGTGAAAGAGATGATAAGCAAGTTTGCAAAATTGGAGAAATTTGAAGGAGTTAATTTTCGAAGATGGCAATAGAAGATGCGGTTTCTGTTAACTACGTTGAAGGTTGTTCATGTTCTATCCACCCCATGCCAGAACTTCCTGATGATGCAAATGTTGATCAAATCAGGAGAAGAAATAAGTGGGATAACGATGATTTCATATGTCATGGCCACATTCTAAATGGTATGTCCGATGCTCTTTTTGATGTTTATCAATCTGTAGAAAATGCAAAGGAATTATAGGATTCACTTGAATCCAAATACATAGCCGAAGATGCTTCAAGTAAGAAGTTTCTTGTGACTAATTTCAATAATTACAAAATGGTGGATTCAAGGCCTGTTATGGAACATTTTAACGAAATTCTTCGAATTTTGGGACAATTTACACAACATAATCTGAAAATGGATGAATCCATTTAAGTGTCTTCTATAATAGACAAATTGCCACCATCATGGCAGACTTTCAAACATATGTTAAAACATAAGAAAGAAGAATTGTCCTTGACTAAATTGGGTGGCACCCTACGTATTGAGGAATCAATACGGGTTCAAGAGGTTGCTAAGACTAAAGAAAAGAATGTTGTATCATCCTTTGCTAACATGATTGAGGATGGTAAACATAGGAAAAAAACAACAAAAAGTTCAATGGAAAGAAACGTAAGTTTCAAGGTAAAGACGATGGTTCCAACAAGAAGGATAAGAAATCTTGTTGGATTTGTGTCAAATCTGGTCATTTTAAGAAAGAATGTCGTGATAGAAAGAACAAGGATGGAGTAAGTGGTTTGAATTCGGGAAACGGGTCTAAGGACCAAGTTCCTAACCAAGGTCAGAATTTTGATTGTATTATAAATTCTGTTCCGAATTATGTATCGCATATTTCTAAAATGTTTTATGTGCAGGATAATATTATTGCATGGTGGATTGATTCCGGGGCCACATGTCATGCATGTAAAGATCGCTGTTGGTTAAAGACATTTTAACCTGATGATGATGTGCTTCATATAGGGAACGAACCAGTCACTCCTGTTCTTGGTCTTGGAAATGTTATTTTACAATTTAGTTCTGATAAGATAATTACTTTAAATAATGTGTTGTAGTTCCTGAGTTGAGAAAGAATCTGATTTCCAATCCTGTATTAAATAAGTTTGGTTATAAACAAGTATTTGAATCCGACAAGTATATCTTGTCGAAGGGTGGCATGTTTATTGGATTTGAATACTATAATAATGGTATGTTTATGTAAAGACCCGTCCTAATCCATAAGGACGAATACAATAACATATGATTACATCGCAAGGTTCTGACCTCTATATGATACATTTTACAAACATTGCATTCGTTTTTAAAAGAAAAATTTTCATCACATCGAAAGTTGACATGTATGCATACCATTTCAGAATATATCCAATCTATAATTGACTTAATAATAATCTTTATGAACTCAACGACTCGAATGCAACGTCTTTTAAAATATGTCATGAATGACTCCAAGTAATATCTCTAAAATGAGCAAATGCACAGCGGAAGTTTTATTTCATACCCGAGAATAAACATGTTTTCAAGTGTCAACCAAAAGGTTGGTGAGTTCGTTAGTTTATCATAAGTAATCATTTCATAATTTTTAATAGACCACAAGATTTCATAGTTCCATTTCTCATAAACAACATGCATAAAAATCATTCATATGGAATCGACATTAACAAGATGCATATAGAATATCCCCATCATTCCGGCACACCCATCGGACATGATAAATTTCAAAGTACTAAAGCATTCCAAATTCCAGAATGGGGGTTGTTAGTTCCCGCAGATCTACCTTTAGGATTCGCGTCAATTAGGGGCCAGAACCCTAATTCTTAGATTACAGGCTAAAAGGGGCATATTCGGCTTCGATCCATTCATATAATATAGTTTCGATTACTTGTGTCTATTTCGTAAAACATTTATAAAAGCACATTTATTCTCAGTCCCAAAAATATATATTGCAAAAGCATTTAAAAAGGGAGCAAATGAAACTCACGATATTGTATTTTGTAGTAAAAATACATATGATGACATTGAACAATGCAGGGTTGGCCTCAGATTCACGAACCTATATCATTTATGTATATATTAACACACATAATTGTAATCAAATAAATTCATATATATCTTAAATTATATATCTTATATATTTAATTTGAACATATTTAAAATAGTTAATATTTATATAGTTTAATATTATATTTAAAATCAATAATTTGTTATATTTATATAAATAATCCTTTATATATAATTAAACGTAATATTATGGTAGTTGGAATATATATACACTTATATAGAAAATATTTATTTGTTATAATAATATTGTGTAATGACCCGGAAATTCACGACCAAATTTAAACCTTAATCTTTATATGTTTCCGACATAATAAGCAAAATCTGTAATGTTGAGTCTGGAAAGTTTGAAATCTATATTTGGATAATCTGTTACCCTTTGACTGTGTTTGACTATTCACGAATAATTTAGTGTAAATGAATAGGTGTGTGTATATATATATATAGTTATAAATATTATTATAAGAACGAATAAAAATTATAATTTAGTTGTAAATTTAAATGTCATTAGTTATTATGCTTTAAAGTATCATTATTAATAGCATTACTAATAATTATCATTATCCATGTTATTAATATTATTTATTCATCATCATTATTAGATTAAAATAAGTATTATTATAAAACTATCATTTATATTTTTATTAAAAATTATGATTTTAGTATTAATACAAGAATTAATAATATTAGTATTATTTTGATATTATTATCATTATTAGTATCATTATTAGCACTACTATTAGTATTATTTTTATAAATATTATTATTAGTGAAAACTTGTTATTCTTTATACAATTATATTATTAATATTAGTAAATTGTTATTATTAATAATAATATCAATATTATTATTAATATAATTATTTAATTATGAAAATTAAAATAGAAACAGGATTATCTCGTGTATGTATCTGTATCACTACCCATCATATTCTACTTTCTATATTTTTGGTTTAACCTTTTTGTTTCTTCTTCTAAACTTGATTCCCATCGACCCCAATCACCACTATAATACAATTCGTCTACTGCACAACATCAATCACAATTCACTTTCTGATATCTATCTAATTCATGAACCCCACAACATTTTTCTTGTTTCCTTTCGCACTCTCAGTTAAATATATACATAACTGCATCCATAGAGTAGAACCACACACTACTTGGCTTTCCTCTTCTTCTCTCTCACTTCACAGTCTCCTTCCCATCGAACCACTGTCGAACCCAACATCATTAAAGGTCTGCTCACCATACCACAACCAACCGAGCATGTTTTATACTACTACTACTAACTCCATCAAACATTGATAAACCGAGAACTATTTTCACTTTCACCTCAATCTCAATCGCCACTATCAAAACCCCTTTCCTTCTATTATTTCATGTAGTCGCCTGTTTCTATCCCTTCTAAAATAACATCGTTCGATTTGCTATTGTTAAACCGGGACACCAATACTATCACCATCCACCACCTTTAAATCACACCACCTTTGTATATATTTTTTTTTTATCGAATGCTAAACCATAAACAGACACCTTACTGGTCGACTGCTGTAAACCTCTTCTTTTCCATCACCTTTCTTCTTTCGATTTCTGTGTTGATTGATCAAGCACCAAAACCATAGTAAACCACTATGAACATCACCAACTACCCTGCCATTTTACTGTTTCCATCAACCACAAGAAACACCTGCATATTCGCATATTCTGTTATAATTTGCTGCTAGTCCTTTGATGTATCTTCTTACACGATCACCACCACCTGCGACTATTCTGTGATTTTATGTCGCCATTTGAATACTCATGAGTATCACCACCACCGATAAATTACTATAAAAACCAAACCTTTGATTCACCCCATAATCACCACCCATAATCACCACCCATAACCGCCACCATCAAGAACCGTCAACAACTCACTTACAAACCACTTTGCAAACCACTACCACACCCATTTAACCCCGTTCCCTAACTCTCCATTTTTTTTTCTTTTCTCGTGTTTATAAAGAAAGGAAATGGGATAGGAAACATTACCATGTAAAGCTTATACAACTTGAATATATAGTGGTATTAAACAACACCTTAATAATAAACAAGTGGGATGAATCACCACTCAAGGCCGACATTTTGGAACAATCAAACATGGCGTTTTTTTTTTCTTTTTAAAAGTATGTTGGATGATTAAAGAATGGGACAATGATTGATATTTGTGATAAGGAAAGAAAAAAAAAATTTGTTTTGTATCTCTACTGTTCGGGAATTTAGCAAAAACCGAAACATTTTTTTTTTATTCCCAATCGACACTTGGGCTGTGTTTTGGCTCCATAGTATTGGGTCACTCTTAAAAGGTTAATGGACTTTTGCTTAATGGCCAAAATAATACAAGTAGTTTTGGTTGGGCTGTTATGACTCGATTTCCTGTAGGACGAGGTAATATGAACGTATAATGATAATGGAGAAAGATACAAGATGGAAGAATGGTTAGGGTGTTGTGTTTGTTAAGCGAGAGGTCTCGAGTTCGAGCTCGGTCTCGGGCATTATTTTTAGAAAAGACGGAGAAAATAGAAAACAAGTTAATACGGGATAAATAAATTTAAAGTGGGAATTAAGTTAGAAAAGCTAAGACAAAGGAATGGTTTAGGTTGTTATCGGGTTAGTGGGACGTTGCGGGTTCAAACCCGGACTTGGGCATTTTTTTAGGATTACTTCTTTGAGGTAGAATTTCTATTTACTTATTATTATTACTTTTATTAATATTATTATTATTATTAATATTATTATTGATATTATTATTACTACATCATTATTACGATTAAAGATAAATATTATTATCACCATTAATATTATTATTATTATTATTATTATTATTATTTTTACTATTATTATTATTATTATTATTATTATTATTATTATCTAAGAATGTTAGATACATAAAAATATATTTGATACATATAATATAACAAAAGTTATATTTTTTATATAGTAATAATAAGATACATAAATTACTAAAATAAAAATTATATCATACATATATATATTTATATATAATTGTTCGATTTCAAGAATGTGTATTAATGAATATATAACTGAAATAGGTTCGTGAATCGAAGGCCAAACTTATACATGTTCAATGATGTTATATGTATTTTTACTACAAAATACATTAGGTGAGTATATAGTCCCTTTTAAACTCTAAATATTTTTGGGCTGAGAATACATGCGCTGTTTTTATAAATGATTTACGTTATGGACACAAGTGATCAAAAATAAAATCTACGTTGAGTTGTACCATGGCATATTTATTTATACTTGGTAGCTAATATTTACGTGAGGAGCGTAAACGCGAATCCTGTTGATAGATCTATCGGGCCTGACAACCCCAACCGGGCTGGACGACCAGTTTTAAACGGTTGCACAGTACTTCGTTTCGTTACTACACTTGGTACGGTGTAGGGTTTATTTAAGAATATGCTGCTGTGATTTAAATGTTAAGTATGGTTACCAAGTGCTCAACTACTTTTCATACACGAGGAGTGTATTATATATAAACATGAAATCTTGTGGTCCATAGTTATTACGCTGCTAGCATCAAACCTATATATCTCACCAACTTTATGTTGACGTTTTAAAGCATGTTATTCTCAGGTACAAATTAAGTCTTCCGCTGTGCACTAGCTTATATTAAGGACAATACTTGGAGTCGATCATCGCAATGGAACCAGATGTTGATGATTTCGTCCAGAGGGATAAGGACGGGTCATCACAGGTGGTATCAGAGCGGTGGTCTTAGCGAACCAGGTCTTGCATTAGTGTGTCTGACTAGTAGTTGTTAGGATACATTAGTGAGTCTGGACTTTGACCGTGTATACATGTCAAAATTTTTGCTTATCATATCTAGTCGGAAAGCATCTGCTTATCATCCTTAGGGAATTGCCTGCTTATCATTCTTAAGTCTAGACACGTCTTACTGCATATAGTGCATCGATAGTGTATGGACAAAATTCATATCTTAGTGCATCTGTAGACTTGCTTGACATATGGCGTAGGTTCCTCTGTAGTCTACGAAATCTTTAGTATTATATATACAGATATTCTATATAGCTAGAATATCATCCGATATCCGAAAATCATTTCACATCGAAGATCCCTTCCATCCACCAAATTGCTCACTTGGCGATAAACCTGAAGCACTTACCGGCGAACATGTTCGAGAAACCATTTTCTCTCATTTCCAGAGTGTCTCGTCACGACTATATACTATCCCATATCTCGAATCTTGTTCATTCGCTCGCTCCGACCACCAATCATTCTGGTGTACTAGCATAAGTTAACGAACTTCGCGCTCGCGTGACGACTTTGGAAAACATGGTGCGAAGGTTGCAAACCAGCAGCACCAGCAGCAGCATAATCCGTACCACTATCATTAACGCCGACAGTACCCTATTCACCATCATAATCTGTACCTCGGATGTCAATATCACACGCCTCAATATCACCATCTATATTTCGAGTATGATCTTTGTTCTACATATCGTTCTACATCGATTATCTTCGCTTTACGTATCATTTTACCTCATTTGTCTTCGTTCGACATGATGATTATGTAATCTCTAATGCTTTAGAGATCATGTAATCAAGTATTAACGATAAATCAAATGAGTTAATATTCTATTGACTCATTAAATTCATAATTACATCCGAAGAAAATATACATGCAAGTATATTTTCATAAAGAGTGTAATTTAAAAATTCTTTCGTACAAACTATTAATGATGAAAATATTTTAACGGGTAGGTAGTACCCGAGGAATATTTAGATTTCACATTAATAAGTTACACTGTACATTCTTTGAATCTGATTCAACGGTCATTTACTATCTTACTTACAATCACCGATATACGTATCCGTTCACCACAGAATAACCATTTTCATTCAAATTTCATATTTGGATTTTGATCTATCAAAATCCAAAAAGTGGCATAATGAAGAAAACATTGGACAAATTAAAAATTTGTTAGAAACAAACGAATTAACTAATTGAAATTCTGTTAAGATTCCACGCTAACTGTTCCTAGCTAACTGTTTCCAGCTAACTGATTAACATTTAATTTATCGCAATTTATATTCTCGCAATTTTATTTATTGTTATTTAATTTCTGCACTTTACATACCGTCGGGACATATGTACAACAATACATCGGATTAATTCTGAGACAACACGTTGTATAATGGGTCATGATATACATATATTTATTTTACGCATTTTAAATAACGGGACACATATACAAGGTTTCGACTTATCATATCGACCCATCTATATATATATTTCGGAACGACCATAGACACTCTATAGTTGGTTATACAGGGTTGAGGTGGATTTCAAAATATATATATGGTTTGAGTTGTGATCAATACTGAGACCGGTGCACGGGTCACGATACGTATTATTTAATTCAAATATTATATATTAAATTATATATAAATATATTGGACTATTGGACAATTGGACTATTGGACTGCTAACTTTGGACAAGTAAAATGAATTAAAATATTGATTATAACATATGAAACTGAACATTTCTTCAAGATTTCCACTTGATTTCATCTTAAATCTCATTTGTACCTCGACAATTACAATCCGCATACAAATCTATCAAGATTCTTGAAAATACCTCAATCGAGAAGTTGAACCAACCGCACCTCATCTATGGGAGAAAAGATTCTTGCATATAGTTATGCACCTAAAAACTCTCGGAAACTGAGTCAACGTTTAACACGTAGCAGTGTTAATTCCTTTAGTGTTATTATTACCCAAAATAATTTTGCAATCCCTTTCCAAATTAGCCAATTTTATCACAGCTCCAGCAAGTTAACCTCGATTTCTTAGCAAGAATAGTCTTATTATAACCTCGACATATATACGCTGTCCTTTCGCCGTCATTACCGGAAAACCTTTTATATTCCACGACGTCATCAGCAGATGTACCAGCAGATCGTCATCTCTTTGGCGGAACCCGCAATCAGTATTTTAAAAATCTCGCAGAACTTCTCCAAGTTATATCTATAACGTCTATCCCTAAGAATTTCATACTACGAATATGAAGTTTCTGAAAAACACTCTGAATTACGGATTAGTTCTTGAAATGATGAAGCAGCAAAAACTGTAAACGACTTTAACAAGTCAAAAGTACAGTGTGTTGGAAAAGGCTCAGAAAAAGAGAAGGGTTGGAACTGGAAAACGGATTGAACAAAGTATGAAGGAAGGTGTGGATAAATCACAAGAACTGAATCTGCTTTCAAAGAATCCAAATGATACAGTGCTTGCTGAAATCATTAGTAAGAACCCTACTCCTTACTCTAAATCTTTCCAGATGTTATTCTTCATCATCATCTTATCTTAGATATTATAAGATATCTTCATATCTTTCGTTATACATATCCTCCATATTTCTGGAGATATTTTCACAACTATTCTTATCTGAAATCATGTATCTCTCCGTAATATCTGCGTTACAATATAAAAGAAACTGTGTTAGTTTCTAAATTCTGAAACCTTCGAGTTTAAAATATGAATGTTTTGAAGTAGTGTTGGGAACTGATGCATGAATTAGTATAATATAATGACACTTGATCAACGTCATTATATTACAGTAAGTCATGCTGAGTTTCTAATGGAATGTGATGAATCACAGTACCGTCATCATGTGCCATGTTACACGGCTCTTACATTCTATCCAATCTCCAAATATATCAAGAACATACCATTTTGATAGTTCTATCTTTCCGGATATTCTGGTAATTTGACAAATCAAAATCGTGCCATTACCATTTCTTTCTAAGAGCATTAGCTATGTTCATTCCAAATTTCATGTGTACGAATTCCGGATCATTGCTCACTTGTCTCGAGGACGGGAAGAAGAAACGAAGGGAGTAGTTTTATAGTGAAATATCCGACAAAGAAATCAAAACAGATTTGCTGTATTAAATCAAAGAAGATCCTGATCGCCGAAGAACCAAATCTTATTACGTAAGATTTTCCTTAAATCCCTTAAATCCCGGAAATCAATCATGACCACGACATTGGTCAAAACGATTCCATATTATTCATTTCACTCTTTTGTGATAGCTTCACTCATATGCTTCACATGATCGAATCGTTTTATCTATATCCTTCAATAATGATAAAACTCCATTATCACCTCATATTCATCATGAAAACGTTCTTATTGTTATCCATGACAACCTCTATCAAATTTCGGGGACGAAATTTCTTTAACGGGTAGGTACTGTAATGACCCGGAAATTCCCGACCAAATTTAAACCTTAATCTTTATATGTTTCCGACACGATAAGCAAAATCTGTAATGTTGAGTCTGGAAAGTTTGAAATCTATATTCGGATAATCTGTTACCCTTTGACTGTGTTTGACTATTCACGAATAATTTAGTGTAAATGAATAGGTGTGTGTATATATATATATAGTTATAAATATTATTATACGAACGAATAAAAATTATAATTTAGTTGTAAATTTAAATGTCATTAGTTATTATGCTTTAAAGTATCATTATTAATAGCATTACTAATAATTATCATTATCCATGTTATTAATATTATTTATTCATCATCATTATTAGATTAAAATAAGTATTATTATAAAACTATCATTTATATTTTTATTAAAAATTATGATTTTATTATTAATACAAGAATTAATAATATTAGTATTATTTTGATATTATTATCATTATTAGTATCATTATTAGCACTACTATTAGTATTATTTTTATAAATATTATTATTAGTGAAAACTAGTTATTCTTTATACAATTATATTATTAATATTAGTAAATTGTTATTATTAATAATAATATCAATATTATTATTAATATAATTATTTAATTATGAAAATTAAAATAGAAACAGGATTATCTCGTGTATGTATCTGTATCACTACCCATCATATTCTACTTTCTATATTTTTGGTTTAACCTTTTTGTTTCTTCTTCTAAACTTGATTCCCATCGACCCCAATCACCACTATAATACAATTCGTCTACTGCACAACATCAATCACAATTCACTTTCTGATATCTATCTAATTCATGAACCCCACAACATTTTTCTTGTTTCCTTTCGCACTCTCAATTAAATATATACAAAACTGCATCCATAGAGTAGAACCACGCACTACTTGGCTTTCCTCTTCTTCTCTCTCACTTCGCAGTCTCCTTCCCATCGAACCACTATCGAACCCAACATCATTAAAGGTCTGCTCACCATACCACAACCAACCGAGCATGTTTTATACTACTACTACTAACTCCATCAAACATTGATAAACCGAGAACTATTTTCACTTTCACCTCAATTTCAATCGCCACTATCAAAACCCCTTTCCTTCTATTATTTCATGTAGTCGCCTGTTTCTATCCCTTCTAAAATAACATCGTTCGATTTGCTATTGTTAAACCGGGACACCAATACTATCACCATCCACCACCTTTAAATCACACCACCTTTGTATATATTTTTTTTTGTCGAATGCTAAGCCACAAACAGACACCTTACTGGTCGACTGCTGTAAACCTCTTCTTTTCCATCACCTTTCTTCTTTCGATTTCTGTGTTGATTGATCAAGCACCAAAACCATAGTAAACCACTATGAACATCACCAACTACCCTGCCATTTTACTGTTTCCATCAACCACAAGAAACACCTGCATATTCTCATATTCTGTTATAATTTGCGGCTAGTCCTTTGATGTATCTTCTTGCACGATCACCACCACCTGCGACTATTCTGTGATTTTATGTCACCATTTGAATACTCATGAGTATCACCACCACCGATAATTTACTATAAAAACCAAACCTTTGATTCACCCCATAATCACCACCCATAATCACCACCCATAACCGCCACCATCAAGAACCGTCAACAACTCACTTACAAACCACTTTGCAAACCACTACCACACCCATTTAACCCCGTTCCCTAACTCTCCATTTTTTTTTCTTTTCTCGTGTTTATAAAGAAAGGAAATGGGATAGGAAACATTACCATGTAAAGCTTATACAACTTGAATATATAGTGGTATTAAACAACACCTTAATAATAAACAAGTGGGATGAATCACCACTCAAGGCCGACATTTTGGAACAATCAAACATGGCGTTTTTTTTTTCTTTTTAAAAGTATGTTGGATGATTAAAGAATGGGACAATGATTGATATTTGTGATAAGGAAAGAAAAAAAAATTTGTTTTGTATCTCTACTGTTCGGGAATCTAGCAAAAACCGAAACATTTTTTTTTATTCCCAATCGACACTTGGGCTGTGTTTTAGCTCCATAGTATTGGGTCACTCTTAAAAGGTTAATGGACTTTTGTTTAATGGCCAAAATAATACAAGTAGTTTTGGTTGGGCTGTTATGACTCGATTTCCTGTAGGACGAGGTAATATGAACGTATAATGATAATGGAGAAAGATACAAGATGGAAGAATGGTTAGGGTGTTGTGTTTGTTAAGCGAGAGGTCTCGAGTTCGAGCTCGGTCTCGGGCATTATTTTTAGAAAAGAAGGAGAAAATAGAAAACAAGTTAATACGGGATAAATAAATTTAAAGTGGGAATTAAGTTAGAAAAGCTGAGACAAAGGAATGGTTTAGGTTGTTATCGGGTTAGTGGGACGTTGCGGGTTCAAACCCGGACTTGGGCATTTTTTAAGGATTACTTCTTTGAGGTAGAATTTCTATTTACTTATTATTATTACTTTTATTAATATTATTATTATTATTAATATTATTATTGATATTATTATTACTACATCATTATTACGATTAAAGATAAATATTATTATCACCATTAATATTATTATTATTATTATTATTATTATTATTATTACTATTATTATTATTATTATTATTATTATTATTATTATTATTATCTAAGAATGTTAGATACATAAAAATATATTTGATACATATAATATAACAAAAGTTATATTTTTTTATATAGTAATAATAAGATACATAAATTACTAAAATAAAAATTATATCATACATATATATATTTATATATAATTGTTCGATTTCAAGAATGTGTATTAATGAATATATAACTGAAACAGGTTCGTGAATCGAAGGCCAACCTTATACATGTTCAATGATGTTATATGTATTTTTACGACAAAATACATTAGGTGAGTATATAGTCCCTTTTAAACTCTAAATATTTTTGGGCTGAGAATACATGCGCTGTTTTTATAAATGATTTACGTTATGGACACAAGTGATCAAAAATAAAATCTACGTTGAGTTGTACCATGGCATATTTATTTATACTTGGTAGCTAATATTTACGTGAGGAGCATAAACGCGAATCCTGCTGATAGATCTATCGGGCCTGACAACCCCAACCGGGCTGGACGACCAGTTTTAAACGGTTGCACAGTACTTCGTTTCGTTACTACACTTGGTACGGTGTAGGGTTTATTTAAGAATATGCTGCTGTGATTTAAATGTTAAGTATGGTTACCAAGTGCTCAACGACTTTTCATACACGAGGAGTGTATTATATATAAACATGAAATCTTGTGGTCCATAGTTATTACGCTGCTAGCATCAAACCTATATATCTCACCAACTTTATGTTGACGTTTTAAAGCATGTTATTCTCAGGTACAAATTAAGTCTTCCGCTGTGCACTAGCTTATATTAAGGACAATACTTGGAGTCGATCATCGTAATGGAACCAGATGTTGATGATTTCGTCCAGAGGGATAAGGACGGGTCATCACATATTGTTAATGTAAAAGTAGTAATCAAAACAATGTTAATAATAATAACAACAACTACAATAATAATAATAATAATAATAATAATAATAATAATAATAATAATAATAATAATAATAATAATAATAATAATAATAATAATAATAATAATAATAATAATAATAATAATAATAATGAAAATAATAATAATATTAATGATAATGATAATAATAATACTAATAATAATAGTTATAAAAATAATGATTTTACCAATAATAATATTACTAACATTTATTTTAATATCAATAATGATATTAATGATAACAATAATAAAAATAATAATAATGATAAATAAATAAATAAATAAATAACTACCTCAAAGGAGTAGTTCTAAAAAAATGCCTAAGTCCGGGTTTGAACCCGCAACATCCCGCTAACCCGATATCATCCTTAACCAAAGCTCTGTCTGTTTCATTTCTAATGAATTTGATACTTATATTTATATAATCCCCTTTTCTTCCTGTTTCCCTTTCTTCTTCTTTTTGTAAAAAATAATGCCACAACCGGGCTCGAACCCGAGACCTCTCTTTTAAGCACAAACACTCCTAACCACTACTCTGCTCCTCCATTTCTGTTTTAAATCCTGATTTAAATCTATATAACCTATCTAACTTTTTGTTCTTCTTCTTCTTAATTAACCAACCCAACTCATCATCACCTAAACTATTATTTCATGTATCCTCTAATCATAACCTCGTCATAATCATATCGTCATCTTTACATCATCATATCTGTCATAGACCCACGATCATCATGATCGACTTCATTAACTTATCATCATCGATAACATGATCAAGTCATCATCATTTTTATATTCGTCATCACCACAGCCCAATTCTATAAATCTATTAAATCCACAAGCCCAATACTACCCTAAGTCTTTTTAAACCCTACTGCCCAAAAATAATATAGATTGGTATTATTAAATGGGAAGCTCGTTTAAATAAGTCCATCTTCCAGAAATAAAGTGTCTGAGTTTTATTTGAGTTTCAAAACAGATACCGAGTAATAGTATTGTTTTATCATCATCTAAATATCATCTATCCTAAACTATCATCTTCATCTATCTATCTCACTTAACATGTATACCCATCGTGAATTACATCATCTTCATCATTATCACTGAAGTTATTATCACATAATCATACACGCGTTTAAATTAGAAACAGAAACAATTTGTTTGTAGCATCAATGTTATCTGCAATATAGCAGCCAACAGTTAGGTTCACCATCATTTTATTCATCATGTAACATAAAAAAAATTAACGAACGTATATGTCAATTTATGGGGCCACTTGCTTTAGTTACTTTTACCTTTAATGTATTAATAATCTCTCTTCTAATCCCACTAGTGAATATGGTAGCAAGTGGGTATTTCCTTTTTGTTAAAAGTCAACCCAAAAAAAAATAGTGTGTTGGTTCCACGAATAAAGAGAAAAAAATGAAGGAAAGGTAGTTCATGATGAGAATCAGGAGAGAGAGAGAGAGAGAGAGAAGAAGACAAGAGAGAGGGAAATTTGTGAGGGTGGCGATGGTATTGTGGTGGCACTAAGGTGGCCGGTTGTGGAAGGCGATGATGCACATAAACAAAAGAGAAACAGAAACTTGTAGCAGCTATGATCGAGCATTAATCATTAGTAAAGGATCGTGTTTAGTTGGCTTCGGTGGTTCACGAATGAAATAAGAAAATAGTTGCAGGTTTTAATATGAATTGATGATGATGAAAAATGGTGGTTTAGTTTATGTTGGTGTTCGAATAGTGGGTTCTGGGTCGTATGTTTGGGTAGAACAAAAGTGGGAGACAAAGGAGAGTAGTACCTCATCGATGGTAGCAGTGAAGTTGGTGAACTATGCGTTGGCGTCCATGGTAGTGATCGAGGTTGTTGACGTTTATTGTTGTTGATATATGAAGATATAATCAAAGATGATGGTAGTGTCTTTGAGAGAAAGAGAGTTAGGTGATGAAAATGGTAATTGGGTTTGTGATGATCGAGTAAGAAAAGAAATATACAGAAACCTTTGTGTCAATTGGTAACCACATCTCCACATTCTATATAATGATATGATGAGGATTAATTTAATAATAATAATAACGTATTATATTAAGAACATATTAACAAAACGTATCCAACAATAGGAAAGCCATCGGTTGTTTTGTAAGTTTCTTACCGACAGTTTTCACGAACTGTGTATCGTGCAAAATCAGTGGCGGATAAAAGTGTTCAGAAAAATTCCATATTTTTAAATTAACTATATTTATTTATTTTGGTCATTATGGTATAAAATTCGATCATTAAATATTAAATAAAAATTACATTAATTATTCACTCCCAACCCCAAGTAAAATATAAAAAGTTTTAAAATTCAACAAATAGTTCCTAAATACATTTTTAATAAGCCTAAAATTTATATTACTCATTTTCGGATCACCGTTTATTTTAAAACCATATAAGTTCATATTTTACTTGTTTAATATCTATCGAATGACAAATGAGTGCTACTATCATTTTTCAAATAAATTCGAAACTATATATATATATATATATATATATATATATATATATATATATATATATATATATATATATATATTCAATACACTTTATATAGACACTTCTTAAATAATAATCATTATAATATCCTATTTTTATTTTACTTTACATAAATAAAGTTTAGTAACAACAATATACAATATTTAAAATTATATTTCCAATTATTATTTATATATACACATATCAAGTAACAATTAATTGTTCGTGAATCGTTGGAACTGGCCGAAGGTCAAATGATTTCATAAATTAGTTCAAAATTTTGAAATTCAATCTACTAGACTTTGCTTATCATGTTGAAACCATATAAAGATTAAGTTTAAATTTGGTCGAAATTTATGGGTCGTCACAGTTTATATTAAATCTTAAGAATGTTCCTGTTGTTGATAATTCTGCTTGCATGATTATTTCTAGCTCAAATGATTCAAGTTTATGGCATGCTCATCTAGGATATGTACATTATAAAAGAATGTATGAAATGTCTAAAGTTGATTTAATTCCTACCTTTAAAAAGTGTTTTGAAAAATGTAATCCTCGTGTGTTGAATAAAATCACGAGATAACCTTTTAAGACCATAAACATGACGTCTTTAAATTTAGAACTAATTCATAGTGACCTTTGTGATTTTCATGCTACACCTTCTTTAGGAAATAAGAAGTATGTAATCAAATTTTTAGATGATGCGTCTTGGTTTTGCTATGTTTATCTTTTACATGCTAAAGATGAGACCTTAGAAAAATTTAAAATCTATAAGACTTAAGTGGAATTACAACAAAATAGTTTAATTAAAACGTTGCGCACCGATAGAGGTGGTGAATATTATGATCCGATGTATTTTCAATCTGTAGGGATTATTCATCAGACTACAGCTGTAACGACCCGAATTTTTCTGCTAATATATAGAAGATTAATATTAACATAATTAATATTTTCAACATGTTACACAATCCAATTCATTAAGACTTGGTTATTTGAAATGAATTTTATACAAATGTTTGGCCACCCAGTCTGTCTGACGATTCACGAACGTCATAACTCGACATAATTATATAATGATGTATATATGGATATATATACTTATGATTTGATAAAATGATATTTAAGTATCTCATTACATATAATAAAAATTGGTTATATACATAAAATGAGATTACTAACTTAAAGACTTCAAGACTATATACATATATATAATGATTAACGTTGTAATAACGTCTAAATTAAAATGTATGTATATGTATTGTATTAATATGTATTAATACACTTTTGAAAGACTTAATAACATATATCAATATAATTATACTCAATAAAGATAGCTATACTCATTTTCTCATTCAATTTTATCAAGAATTCTATTCGTATTCATTCGGTATGTATAACCGTATCATACACAACTCTTAGATGTATATCCTATTGGTATATACACATCAAAATACCATCTAATCAGCCCTAGATTCTGCCCTCAAAGAGAGGTAACCTTAATTGGATGCTAGCATGGAAATTTATACAAAATAACAAACTTGAATTTTGTTTTTGTCCCCCCATAGTTGACGCCACTTTAGGGGTTATATACCCATCCATTTCATTCAATTAACTACATCATTTTTCTAGCTAAACACACACTCTCCAAAGCCTTAAACACCCTTAAACATCTCAGCAAATAACCATGAAGATCTAGCCTCAAAAACAAGCTTTAATCATCATAAGAAAAACCAATCTAGAACACTACAATTTACTACTTCCATTTTAAGTTTATACTTCAAGATTACTTCCAATCTTTTCATCCATTCCAACAACACTTCAAAGATCAAGAACATCCTTTTAATCTCAGAAACTTATCATTTTAAATCAATGTAAGAATCATATATAAGCTTTGGTTCAATTTATATACTTATAACTATCTTAATTTAAGATAGAAATCTTATTCGAACTTTTGTTCATCCTATGATTCTACTTCAAGAATTCCAAGCTATCAAGAAGACCTTCAACCTCAAGTTTCTCTTCTAATTTTTCCAATAACATCACTTAGTTGATTTGAGGTAGTCACCTTATTCATAATCTCGTTCGATTCATATCTATATAGCTATCTTATTATGAGGTTATAACTTACAACAACTAGAACATAGTTTAGTTAATTCTAAACTTGTTCGCAAACAAACTTAATCCTTCTAACTTGACTTTTAAAATACTTTAACACATGTATTATGATAGTATATCAAGCTAACATAAGGATATAAAACTTGTAAACACGAAGAACACCTTAAAATCGAATATACGCCGTCTTAGTCGAACGGGGGCTGTTTTGGGATTAATTTTTAAAACCTATATTAAACTTTGAATTAAAAGATTTCCTTTGGTGAAAATTCTTATTTTATATGGATAAGAAACATATCCAAAATCCATGGTTAAACACTAACTGGAAGCATGCTTTTCAAAAGGGTCATCAAGATGTCGTTCTTACGACGGATTTGACTATCTTCTCTTATATGACACCTAAGCTATATTTTCAACTATAAACATATATTTTCTGTTTAGATTAATAAATAACGGTTCGATACAAAACTATGGCAAGTCGAATCACTCAAAATGGATTTGTAACGAAGAAATTATGGGTAAAACAAAATTGGATATTTTTGTTTGTTTTTAGCTACGGTTTTGATTAATAAAAATGGATGCTAACCTTATCCTAGCTAAATTACCTTGTATCCTACATGTATTTATACATGTCTTGTTCCCGAACTTATGGAAATACAATTTATAATAGTCGTGATTAACTTCTACGACAATATATTATAGTCTTAATAAAGATTGTAAGGCACCATATATATATATATATATATATATATATATATATATATATGACTTGATCACCGTGGATCCGTATACAAAGTTTTGACATATCATTTTGACTTCTTCTATATATATTATTGGAACGAACTATAAGACACCATTGGCAGTAATCTCGAGTTAGCTGTGGGTCGAAGTGGATTCCAACATAATATATATACTTTGAGTTGTGATCGAGTCTGAGACATGTATACAATGGGTCGCGGATTGCTTCAGACAATATACATATTATGTGTCTTATTATATTAAGACAATATATTATATTGTTAGTGAATTATAACACAATATACGCATTTATATTTATATATATATTTATACTGTTGGACTATCGGACTATTGGACTACGAACGTTAGACTAATAACAATGGACAATTAAAATTATCATAAGTATCATAAGTATGGAATATTAATTATATATATATATATATATATATATATATATATATATATATATATATATATATATATATATATATATATATATATATATATATCTTGACACAAGAATATTATTATTAGGTTCGTGAATTTGTCAAAGGCCAAGTCTTATTACCATCTATTTGGACATCATCACAATTGAGTTATAGTCCCATTTTTACTATCTAAATTATTTTGGGATGAGAATACATGCAAATTTATAAATGTTTTACAAAATAAGCACAAGTTCATGAAACTACATTCTACGGTTGTTTTGTTATACCGGATATCTGAAATGTCCCGTTCTTATTGATTAAAAACGTTCCATAATAATTGATTTCGTTGCGAGGTTTTGACCTCTATATGAGACGTTTTTGAAAGACTGCATTCATTTTTAAAACAAACCATAACCTTTATTTCATAAATAAAGGTTTAAAAAGCTTTACGTAGATTATCAAATAATGATAATCTAAAATATCCTGTTTACACACGACCATTACATAATGGTTTACAATACAAATATGTTACATCGAAATCAGTTTCTTGAATGCAGTTTTTACACAATATCATACAAACATGGACTCCAAATCTTGTCCTTATTTTAGTATGCAACAGCGGAAGCTCTTAATATTCACCTGAGAAAAAACATGCTTTAAACGTCAACAAAAATGTTGGTGAGTTATAGGTTTAACCTATATATATCAAATCGTAACAATAGACCACAAGATTTCATATTTCAATACACATCCCATACATAGAGATAAAAATCATTCATATGGTGAACACCTGGTAACCGACATTAACAAGATGCATATATAAGAATATCCCCATCATTCCGGGACACCCTTCGGATATGATATAAATTTCGAAGTACTAAAGCATCCGGTACTTTGGATGGGGTTTGTTAAGCCCAATAGATCTATCTTTAGGATTCGCGTCAATTAGAGTGTCTGTTCCCTAATTCTTAGATTACCAGACTTAATAAAAAGGGGCATATTCGATTTCGATAATTCAACCATAGAATGTAGTTTCACGTACTTGTGTCTATTTTGTAAATCATTTATAAAAACCTGCATGTATTCTCATCCCAAAAATATTAGATTTTAAAAGTGGGACTATAACTCACTTTCACAGATTTTTACTTCGTCGGGATGTAAGACTTGGCCACTGGTTGATTCACGAACCTATAACAATATATACATATATATCAAAGTATGTTCAAAATATATTTACAACACTATTAATATATTTTGATGTTTTAAGTTTATTAAGTCAGCTGTCCTCGTTAGTAACCTACAACTAGTTGTCCACAGTTAGATGTACAGAAATAAATCGATAAATATTATCTTGAATCAATCCACGACCCAGTGTATACGTATCTCAGTATTGATCACAACTCAAACTATATATATTTTGGAATCAACCTCAACCCTGTATAGCTAACTCCAACATTCACATATAGAGTGTCTATGGTTGTTCCGAAATATATATAGATGTGTCGACATGATAGGTCGAAACATTGTATACGTGTCTATGGTATCTCAAGATTACATAATATACAATACAAGTTGATTAAGTTATGGTTGGAATAGATTTGTTACCAATTTTCACGTAGCTAAAATGAGAAAAATTATCCAATCTTGTTTTACCCATAACTTCTTCATTTTAAATCCGTTTTGAGTGAATCAAATTGCTATGATTTCATATTGAACTCTATTTTATGAATCTAAACAGAAAAAGTATAGGTTTATAGTCGGAAAAATAAGTTACAAGTCGTTTTTGTAAAGGTAGTCATTTCAGTCGAAAGAACGACGTCTAGATGACCATTTTAGAAAACATACTTCCACTTTGAGTTTAACCATAATTTTTGGATATAGTTTCATGTTCATAATAAAAATCATTTTCTCAGAATAACAACTTTTAAATCAAAGTTTATCATAGTTTTTAATTAACTAACCCAAAACAGCCCGCGGTGTTACTACGACGGCGTAAATCCGGTTTTACGGTGTTTTTCATGTTTCCAGGTTTTAAATCATTAAGTTAGCATATCATATAGATATAGAACATATTTTTAGTTGATTTTAAAAGTCAAGTTAGAAGGATTAACTTTTGTTTGCGAACAAGTTTAGAATTAACTAAACTATGTTCTAGTGATTACAAGTTTAAACCTTCGAATAAGATAGCTTTATATGTATGAATCGAATGATGTTATGAACATCATTACTACCTTAAGTTCCTTGGATAAACCTACTGGAAAAGAGAAAAATGGATCTAGCTTCAATGGATCCTTGGATGGCTCGAAGTTCTTGAAGCAGAATCATGACACGAAAACAAGTTCAAGTAAGATCATCACTTGAAATAAGATTGTTATAGTTATAGAAATTGAACCAAAGTTTGAATATGATTATTACCTTGTATTAGAATGATAACCTACTGTAAGAAACAAATATTTCTTGAGGTTGGATGATCACCTTACAAGATTGGAAGTGAGCTAGGAAACTTGAAAGTATTCTTGATTTTATGAAACTAGAACTTTTGGAATTTATGAAGAACACTTAGAACTTGAAGATAGAACTTGAGAGAGATCAATTAGATGAAGAAAATTGAAGAATGAAAGTGTTTGTAGGTGTTTTTGGTCGTTGGTGTATGGATTAGATATAAAGGATATGTAATTTTGTTTTCATATAAATAAGTCATGAATGATTACTCATATTTTTGTAATTTTATGAGATATTCTTGCTAGTTGCCAAATGATGGTTCCCACATGTGTTAGGTGACTCACATGGGCTGCTAAGAGCTGATCATTAGAGTGTATATACCAATAGTACATACATCTAAAAGCTGTGTATTGTACGAGTACGAATACGGGTGCATACGAGTAGAATTGTTGATGAAACTGAACGAGGATGTAATTGTAAGCATTTTTGTTAAGTAGAAGTATTTTGATAAGTGTATTGAAGTCTTTCAAAAGTGTATAAATACATATTAAAACACTACATGTATATACATTTTAACTGAGTCGTTAAGTTATCGTTAGTCGTTACATGTAAGTGTTGTTTTGAAACCTTTAGGTTAACGATCTTGTTAAATGTTGTTAACCCAATGTTTATAATATCAAATGAGATTTTAAATTATTATATTATCATGATATTATCATGTATGAATATCTCTTAATATGATATATATACATTAAATGTCTTTACAACGATAATCGTTACATATATGTCTCGTTTAAAAATCATTAAGTTAGTAGTCTTGTTTTTACATATGTAGTTCATTGTTAATATACTTAATGATATGTTTACTTATCATAATATCATGTTAACTATATATATAACCATATATATGTCATCATATAGTTTTTACAAGTTTTAACGTTCGTGAATCACCGGTCAACTTGGGTGGTCAATTGTCTATATGAAACATATTTCAATTAATCAAGTCTTAACAAGTTTGATTGCTTAACATGTTGGAAACATTTAATCATGTAAATATCAATCTCAATTAATATATATAAACATGGAAAAGTTCGGGTCACTACAGTACCTACCCGTTAAATAAATTTCGTCCCGAAATTTTAAGCTGTTGAAGGTGTTGACGAATCTTCTGGAAATAGATGTGGGTATTTCTTCTTCATCTGATCTTCATGCTCCCAGGTGAACTCGGGTCCTCTACGAGCATTCCATCGAACCTTAACAATTGGTATCTTGTTTTGCTTAAGTCTTTTAACCTCACGATCCATTATTTCGACGGGTTCTTCGATGAATTGAAGTTTTTCGTTGATTTGGATTTCATCTAACGGAATAGTGAGATCTTCTTTAGCAAAACATTTCTTTAAATTCGAGACGTGGAAAGTGTTATGTACAGCCGCGAGTTGTTGAGGTAACTCTAGTCGGTAAGCTACTGGTCCGACACGATCAATAATCTTGAATGGTCCAATATACCTTGGATTTAATTTCCCTCGTTTACCAAATCGAACAACGCCTTTCCAAGGTGCAACTTTAAGCATGACCATCTCTCCAATTTCAAATCCTATATCTTTTCTTTTAATGTCAGCGTAGCTCTTTTGTCGACTTTGGGCGGTTTTCAACCGTTGTTGAATTTGGATGATCTTCTCGGTAGTTTCTTGTATAATCTCCGGACCCGTAATCTGTCTATCCCCCACTTCACTCCAACAAATCGGAGACCTGCACTTTCTACCATAAAGTGCTTCAAACGGCGCCATCTCAATGCTTGAATGGTAGCTGTTGTTGTAGGAAAATTCTGCTAACGGTAGATGTCGATCCCAACTGTTTCCGAAATCAATAACACATGCTCGTAGCATGTCTTCAAGCGTTTGTATCGTCCTTTCGCTCTGCCCATCAGTTTGTGGATGATAGGCAGTACTCATGTCTAGACGAGTTCCTAATGCTTGCTGTAATGTCTGCCAGAATCTTGAAATAAATCTGCCATCCCTATCAGAGATAATAGAGATTGGTATTCCATGTCTGGAGATGACTTCCTTCAAATACAGTCGTGCTAACTTCTCCATCTTGTCATCTTCTCTTATTGGCAAGAAGTGTGCTGATTTGGTGAGACGATCAACTATTACCCAAATAGTATCAAAACCACTTGCAGTCCTTGGCAATTTAGTGATGAAATCCATGGTAATGTTTTCCCATTTCCATTCCGGGATTTCGGGTTGTTGAAGTAGACCTGATGGTTTCTGATGCTCAGCTTTGACCTTAGAACACGTCAAACATTCTCCTACGTATTTAGCAACATCGGCTTTCATACCCGGCCACCAAAAATGTTTCTTGAGATCCTTGTACATCTTCCCCGTTCTAGGATGTATTGAGTATCTGGTTTTATGAGCTTCTCTAAGTACCATTTCTCTCATATCTCCAAATTTTGGTACCCAAATCCTTTCAGCCCTATACCGGGTTCCGTCTTCCCGAATATTAAGATGCTTCTCCGATCCTTTGGGTATTTCATCCTTTAAATTTCCCTCTTTTAAAACTCCTTGTTGCGCCTCCTTTATTTGAGTAGTAATGTTATTATGAATCATTATATTCATAGATTTTACTCGAATGGGTTCTCTGTCCTTCCTGCTCAAGGCATCGGCTACCACATTTGCCTTCCCCGGGTGGTAACGAATCTCAAAGTCGTAATCATTCAATAATTCAATCCACCTACGCTGCCTCATATTCAGTTGTTTCTGATTAAATATGTGTTGAAGACTTTTGTGGTCGGTATATATAATACTTTTGACCCCATATAAGTAGTGCCTCCAAGTCTTTAATGCAAAAACAACCGCGCCTAATTCCAAATCATGCGTCGTATAATTTTGTTCGTGAATCTTCAATTGTCTAGACGCATAAGCAATCACCTTCGTTCGTTGCATTAATACACAACCGAGACCTTTCTTTGATGCATCACAATAAATCACAAAATCATCATTCCCTTCAGGCAATGACAATATAGGTGCCGTAGTTAGCTTTTTCTTCAATAACTGAAATGCTTTCTCTTGTTCATCATTCCATTCAAATTTCTTCCCTTTATGCGTTAATGCAGTCAAGGGTTTTGCTATTCTGGAAAAGTCTTGGATGAACCTTCTGTAGTAACCAGCTAGTCCTAAAAACTGGCGTATGTGTTTCGGAGTTTTCGGGGTTTCCCACTTTTCAACAGTTTCTATCTTTGCCGGATCCACCTTAATACCTTCTTTGTTCACTATGTGACCGAGGAATTGAACTTCTTCCAACCAAAATGCACACTTTGAAAACTTAGCGTACAATTCTTCCTTCCTCAATACTTCTAACACCTTTCTCAAATGTTCACCGTGTTCTTGGTCATTCTTTGAGTAAATAAGTATGTCATCAATGAAAACAATGACAAACTTGTCAAGGTATGGTCCACACACTCGGTTCATAAGGTCCATGAACACAGCTGGTGCATTAGTTAAACCAAACGGCATGACCATAAACTCGTAATGACCGTAACGTGTTCTGAAAGCAGTCTTTGGAATATCATCTTCTTTCACCCGCATTTGATGATACCCGGAACGTAAGTCAATATTTGAATAAACAGACGAGCCTTGTAGTTGATCAAATAAGTCGTCGATTCTCGGTAGTGGGTAGCGGTTCTTGATGGTAAGTTTGTTCAACTCTCGGTAGTCGATACACAACCTGAATGTACCATCTTTCTTCTTGACAAACAAAACAGGAGCTCCCCACGGTGATGTGCTTGGTCGAATGAAACCACGCTCTAAAAGTTCTTGTAATTGGCTTTGCAGTTCTTTCATCTCGCTGGGTGCGAGTCTGTAAGGAGCACGAGCTATTGGTGCAGCTCCTGGTACAAGATCTATTTGAAATTCAACGGATCGATGTGGGGGTAATCCCGGTAATTCTTTCGGAAATACATCGGGAAATTCTTTTGCAATGGGAACATCATTGATGCTCTTTTCTTCAGTTTGTACTTTCTCGACGTGTGTTAGAACAGCATAGCAACCTTTTCTTATTAGTTTTTGTGCCTTCAAATTACTAATAAGATGTAGCTTCGTGTTGCCCTTTTCTCCGTACACCATTAAGGGTTTTCCTTTTTCTCGTATAATGCGAATTGCATTTTTGTAACAAACGATCTCTGCTTTCACTTCTTTCAACCAGTCCATACCGATTATCACATCAAAACTCCCTAACTCTACTGGTATCAAATCAATCTTAAATGTTTCGCTAACCAGTTTAATTTCTCGATTCCGACATATATTATCTGCTGAAATTAATTTACCATTTGCTAATTCGAGTAAAAATTTACTATCCAAAGGCGTCAATGGACAACTTAATTTAGCACAAAAATCTCTACTCATATAGCTTCTATCCGCACCCGAATCAAATAAAACGTAAGCAGATTTATTGTCAATAAGAAACGTACCCGTAACAAGCTCCGGGTCTTCCTGTGCCTCTGCCACATTAATATTGAAAACTCTTCCGCGGCCTTGTCCATTCGTGTTCTCCTGGTTCGGGCAATTTCTAATAATGTGGCCCAGTTTTCCACATTTATAACAAACTACATTGGCATAACTTGCTCCGACACTACTTGCTCCGCCATTACTCGTTCCGACACCATTTGTTCCTTTCGTTCTGTTAACCCCTGGTCCGTAGACATCACACTTCGCCGCGCTATGACCATTTCTTTTACACTTGTTGAAAAATTTGGTGCAGAACCCCGAGTGATACTTTTCACACCTTTGGCATAGCGGCTTCTGATTGTTGTTGTTGTTGCGGTTATTATTGTTGTTAAGATGATTGTTGTAGTTGCTGTTGTTGTTGTTGTTGTTGTTGGGCCGTTTGTTGTAGTTGCGATTGATGTTGCGATTGTTAGGATAGTTGTTGCGATTATTGTTATAATTGCTGTTGTTGTTGTATTGGTGATTCTTATCACCGTTTTCCTCCCACTTTCTTTTGACTTGCTTCACATTGGCCTCTTCAGCAGTCTGTTCTTTAATTCTTTCTTCAATCTGGTTCACTAGTTTGTGAGCCATTCTACATGCCTGTTGTATGGAGGCGGGCTCGTGTGAACTTATATCTTCTTGGATTCTTTCCGGTAATCCTTTCACAAACGCGTCGATCTTCTCTTCCTCATCTTCGAATGCTCCCGGACACAATAGGCACAATTCTGTGAATCGTCTTTCGTACGTGGTAATATCAAATCCTTGGGTTCGTAACCCTCTAAGTTCTGTCTTGAGCTTATTGACCTCGGTTCTGGGACGGTACTTCTCGTTCATCAAGTGCTTGAATGCTGACCACGGTAGTGCGTACGCATCGTCTTGTCCCACTTGCTCTAGATAGGTATTCCACCATGTTAACGCAGAACCTGTGAAGGTATGCGTAGCGTACTTCACTTTGTCCTCTTCAGTACACTTACTTATGGCAAACACCGATTTAACCTTCTCGGTCCACCGTTTCAATCCGATCGGTCCTTCGGTTCCATCAAATTCCAAAGGTTTGCAGGCAGTGAATTCTTTGTAGGTGCATCCTATACGATTTCCTGTACTGCTAGATCCAAGGTTATTGTTGGTATGTAGCGCAGCCTGTACTGCGGCTATGTTTGAAGCTAGAAAAGTACGGAATTCCTCTTCATTCATATTCACGGTGTGTCGAGTAGTCGGTGCCATTTCCTTCAAAATAGTCAAATGGAACAAGTTAATCATACAGAATATTAAGAGTAGTTAATAGTATTTCGTAGCATAATATGAACTCATTTATAAAAGCTTTTTCTTCATATTAGCGTTTTATAAGTTTAAATTCGGGTAGTACCTACCCGTTAAGTTCATACTTAGTAGCTAATATACAATTCAACTACTACAATTCTATATGAAAAACTGATTATAATAATATTTCGCGTTCAAACTTTTATACAATATTTTACAAACTTACAATACCGCTTATTTTACATAAAGCATGAAATATAGCACACAATAACTTTGATACAAGATAGTTGTGAAGATAATTCTAGCTAGTACACAAGTCGTTCAGCAAAGGCAATAAAGACACGTAATTCATACGTCCAGAAACAAGTCATGCATTCTGGTTTTACTAGGACTACTTCCCATCCTTGGTCTTGTGCAACATAACCGTTATGGCCGTTGATAAGACAGCGTGTTGTAACGTCGTCAAAGGGACGAGGGTTACGTAATGTCCAACAGTCCCGTAACAATCTAAAAACCTCATTTCTTACCCCAATTACCGACTCCGTCACTTGTGGGAACGTTTTGTTTAATAGCTGTAGCCCGATGTTCTTTTTCTCACTTTGGTGAGAAGCGAACATTACTAACCCATAAGCATAGCATGCTTCTTTATGTTGCATGTTAGCCGCTTTTTCTAAATCATGAAGTCCTATATTCGGATACATTGAGTCAAAATAATTTCTTAACCCGTTGCGTAAAATAGCATTTGGGTTCCCCGCAATATATGCGTCAAAGTAAACACATCGTAACTTATGGGTTTCCCAATGTGATATCCCCCATCTTTCAAACGAAAGTCTCTTATAAACCAAGACATTCTTGGAACGTTCTTCGAATGTCTTACAAACTGATCTCGCCTTAAATAGTTGTGCCGAGGAATTCTGACCGACTCTAGACAAGATTTCATCAATCATGTCTCCGGGTAGGTCTCTTAAAATATTGGGTTATCTATCCATTTTGCGTTTTTATACTGTAAAATAGACAAGAGTTAGATTCATAAAAAAAAATACTTATTAATACAAGCAATTTTTACATATATCATAAAGCATAAGCACACTATATTACATATATTACACCATATGAATACAACTATCTTATTCCGACTCGCTTGTTTCTTCTTCTTCGGTTTTGGTTCGTTTTGCCAAGTTTCTAGGGATATATGATTTTCCCCTAATACGAGCCGTCGTTATCCACATTGGTTTAGAAAAACCTGGTGGTTTAGAGGTTCCCGGGTCATTGTTACAACTTAAGGACTTCGGGGGTTGACGATACATATAAAGTTCATCGGGGTTGGAATTAGATTTCTCTATTTTTATGCCCTTTCCCTTATTATTTTCTTTTGCCTTTTTAAATTCAGTTGGGGTAATTTCTATAACATCATCGGAATTCTCGTCGGAATCCGATTCATCGGAGAATTGGTAATCCTCCCAATATTTTGCTTCCTTGGCGGAAACACCATTGACCATAATTAACCTTGGTCGGTTGGTTGAGGATTTTCTTTTACTTAACCGTTTTATTATTTCCTCCACCGGTTCTATTTCTTCATCCGGTTCCGATTCTTCTTCCGGTTCCGATTCTTCTTCCGGTTCTGACTCCTCTTCCGGTTCCTCTTCGGGAACTTGTGAATCAGTCCACGAATCATTCCAATTTACATTTGACTCTTCATTATTATTAGGTGAGTCAATGGGACTTGTTCTAGAGGTAGACATCTATCACATAATATCAAACGCGTTAAGAGATTAATATATCACATAATATTCACATGTTAAAAATATATAGTTTCCAACAAAATTTGTTAAGCAATCATTTTTCAAGTAAACACGGTCGAAGTCCAGACTCACTAATGCATCCTAACAAACTCGATAAGACACACTAATGCAAAATTCTGGTTCTCTAAGACCAACGCTCTGATACCAACTGAAATGTCCCGTTCTTATTGATTAAAAACGTTCCATAATAATTGATTTCGTTGCGAGGTTTTGACCTCTATATGAGACGTTTTTCAAAGACTGCATTCATTTTTAAAACAAACCATAACCTTTATTTCATAAATAAAGGTTTAAAAAGCTTTACATAGATTATCAAATAATGATAATCTAAAATATCCTGTTTACACACGACCATTACATAATGGTTTACAATACAAATATGTTACATCGAAATCAGTTTCTTGAATGCAGTTTTTACACAATATCATACAAACATGGACTCCAAATCTTGTCCTTATTTTAGTATGCAACAGCGGAAGCTCTTAATATTCACCTGAGAATAAACATGCTTTAAACGTCAACAAAAATGTTGGTGAGTTATAGGTTTAACCTATATATATCAAATCGTAACAATAGACCACAAGATTTCATATTTCAATACACATCCCATACATAGAGATAAAAATCATTCATATGGTGAACACCTGGTAACCGACATTAACAAGATGCATATATAAGAATATCCCCATCATTCCGGGACACCCTTCGGATATGATATAAATTTCGAAGTACTAAAGCATCCGGTACTTTGGATGGGGTTTGTTAAGCCCAATAGATCTATCTTTAGGATTCGCGTCAATTAGGGTGTCTGTTCCCTAATTCTTAGATTACCAGACTTAATAAAAAGGGGCATATTCGATTTCGATAATTCAACCATAGAATGTAGTTTCACGTACTTGTGTCTATTTTGTAAATCATTTATAAAAACCTGCATGTATTCTCATCCCAAAAATATTAGATTTTAAAAGTGGGACTATAACTCACTTTCACAGATTTTTACTTCGTCGGGATGTAAGACTTGGCCACTGGTTGATTCACGAACCTATAACAATATATACATATATATCAAAGTATGTTCAAAATATATTTACAACACTATTAATATATTTTGATGTTTTAAGTTTATTAAGTCAGCTGTCCTCGTTAGTAACCTACAACTAGTTGTCCACAGTTAGATGTACAGAAATAAATCGATAAATATTATCTTGAATCAATCCACGACCCAGTGTATACGTATCTCAGTATTGATCACAACTCAAACTATATATATTTTGGAATCAACCTCAACCCTGTATAGCTAACTCCAACATTCACATATAGAGTGTCTATGGTTGTTCCGAAATATATATAGATGTGTCGACATGATAGGTCGAAACATTGTATACGTGTCTATGGTATCTCAAGATTACATAATATACAATACAAGTTGATTAAGTTATGGTTGGAATAGATTTGTTACCAATTTTCACGTAGCTAAAATGAGAAAAATTATCCAATCTTGTTTTACCCATAACTTCTTCATTTTAAATCCGTTTTGAGTGAATCAAATTGCTATGATTTCATATTGAACTCTATTTTATGAATCTAAACAGAAAAAGTATAGGTTTATAGTCGGAAAAATAAGTTACAAGTTGTTTTTGTAAAGGTAGTCATTTCAGTCGAAAGAACGACGTCTAGATGACCATTTTAGAAAACATACTTCCACTTTGAGTTTAACCATAATTTTTGGATATAGTTTCATGTTCATAATAAAAATCATTTTCTCAGAATAACAACTTTTAAATCAAAGTTTATCATAGTTTTTAATTAACTAACCCAAAACAGCCCGCGGTGTTACTACGACGGCGTAAATCCGGTTTTACGGTGTTTTTCGTGTTTCCAGGTTTTAAATCATTAAGTTAGCATATCATATAGATATAGAACATGTGTTTAGTTGATTTTAAAAGTCAAGTTAGAAGGATTAACTTTTGTTTGCGAACAAGTTTAGAATTAACTAAACTATGTTCTAGTGATTACAAGTTTAAACCTTCGAATAAGATAGCTTTATATGTATGAATCGAATGATGTTATGAACATCATTACTACCTTAAGTTCCTTGGATAAACCTACTGGAAAAGAGAAAAATGGATCTAGCTTCAATGGATCCTTGGATGGCTCGAAGTTCTTGAAGCAGAATCATGACACGAAAACAAGTTCAAGTAAGATCATCACTTGAAATAAGATTGTTATAGTTATAGAAATTGAACCAAAGTTTGAATATGATTAATACCTTGTATTAGAATGATAACCTACTGTAAGAAACAAATATTTCTTGAGGTTGGATGATCACCTTACAAGATTGGAAGTGAGCTAGCAAACTTGAAAGTATTCTTGATTTTATGAAACTAGAACTTTTGGAATTTATGAAGAATACTTAGAACTTGAAGATAGAACTTGAGAGAGATCAATTAGATGAAGAAAATTGAAGAATGAAAGTGTTTGTAGGTGTTTTTGGTCGTTGGTGTATGGATTAAATATAAAGGATATGTAATTTTGTTTTCATGTAAATAAGTCATGAATGATTACTCATATTTTTGTAATTTTATGAGATATTTCATGCTAGTTGCCAAATGATGGTTCCCACATGTGTTAGGTGACTTACATGGGCTGCTAAGAGCTGATCATTGGAGTGTATATACCAATAGTACATACATCTAAAAGCTGTGTATTGTACGAGTACGAATACGGGTGCATACGAGTAGAATTGTTGATGAAACTGAACGAGGATGTAATTGTAAGCATTTTTGTTAAGTAGAAGTATTTTGATAAGTGTATTGAAGTCTTTCAAAAGTGTATAAATACATATTAAAACTCTACATGTATATACATTTTAACTGAGTCGTTAAGTCATCGTTAGTCGTTACATGTAAGTGTTGTTTTGAAACCTTTAGGTTAACGATCTTGTTAAATGTTGTTAACCCAATGTTTATAATATCAAATGAGATTTTAAATTATTATATTATCATGATATTATCATGTATGAATATCTCTTAATATGATATATATACATTAAATGTCTTTACAACGATAATCGTTACATATATGTCTCGTTTAAAAATCATTAAGTTAGTAGTCTTGTTTTTACATATGTAGTTCATTGTTAATATACTTAATGATATGTTTACTTATCATAATATCATGTTAACTATATATATAACCATATATATGTCATCATATAGTTTTTACAAGTTTTAACGTTCGTGAATCACCGGTCAACTTGGGTGGTCAATTGTCTATATGAAACATATTTCAATTAATCAAGTCTTAACAAGTTTGATTGCTTAACATGTTGGAAACATTTAATCATGTAAATATCAATCTCAATTAATATATATAAACATGGAAAAGTTCGGGTCACTACAATATCTGTACTTATTATTATTATGCTTGGTAACCTAAGAATTAGCGAAAAACACTAATTGACGCGAACCCTAAAGGTAGATCTACGGGCACCAACACCCCCCATTTTCGAATAGTGAAAATGCTTTAGTAATTCGAAGGGTTCTTGTCATACATTTGAATAGTAGAATGTATGATGCCAGATATCTTAAGCGCTCCATGTTAAGGTCGATTACCAGGCGACTCATCGTATGAATGATTTTTGCAGTTGTAATGATCCTGCGCATTTAATTAAATGAAATCTTGTGGCTTATTAAATATTATAATTATTATATAGAAATTAAACCTATGATGTGAAGACCCGTCCTAATCCATCCGGACGAAGTCCATATCGATTATAAACGATTCACAACAGTTGATTACATCGCGAGGAACTTGACCTCTATATGATACATTTTACAAACATTGCATTTGATTTTAAAAGACAATCTTTCTTTACAACGAAAATTGTCGACATGCATACCATTTCATAATATATCCAACTATAATTGACTTAATAATAATCTTGATGAACTCGACGACTCGAATGCAACGTCTTTTGAAATATGCCATGAATGACTCCAAGTAATATTTATAGAATGAGAAAATGCACAGCGGAAGATTTCTTTCGTACCTGAGAATAAACATGCTTCAAAGTGTCAACCAAAAGGTTGGTGAGTTCATTAGTTTAACATAAATAATCATTTCATAATTTGAATAGACCACAAGATTTCATATTTTCATTTCTCATAAACATACGTTCCATGCATAGAGACAAAAATATCATTCATATGGATTGAACACCTGGTAATCGACATTCACAATATGCATATAAGAATATCCCCATCATTCCGGGATCCTCCTTCGGACATGATATAAATTTCGAAGTACTAAAGCATCCGATACTTTGGATGGGGCTTGTTGGGCCCGATAGATCTATCTTTATAGTTCGCGTCAATTAGGGTGTCTGTTCCCTAATTCTTAGATTACCAGACTTAATAAAAAGGGGCATATTCAATTCGATAATTCAACCATAGAATGTAGTTTCGATTACTTGTGTCTATTTCGTAAAACAGTTATAAAAACAGTGCATGTATTCACAGTCCCAAAAAAATATATTGCAAAAGCATTTAAAAAGGGATTAATGAAACTCACGCATATAATTATTGTAAACAGTTAATAAAACATTTGCATGTATTCTCAGCCCCAAAAATGTAAAGAGTAAAAAGGGAGCAAATGAAACTCACCATACTATATTTTGTAGTAAAAATACTTATGACCACATTGAACAAAAGTAGGGTTGGCCTTGGATTCACGAACCTATATTATTCATATATATTAACACATA
This sequence comes from Rutidosis leptorrhynchoides, assembly GCF_046630445.1. NCBI lineage: Eukaryota > Viridiplantae > Streptophyta > Magnoliopsida > Asterales > Asteraceae > Rutidosis > Rutidosis leptorrhynchoides. Next base: position 204,313,418 of record NC_092339.1, read on the forward strand.
TCACATTTAATCGACTAAGCTTATTTATATTATATAATGTATTAAGATTAGTATCTTTATATATATATAGGATTATATTAAGATATGTTTTTATATAACTAACACTTTATTTGGTAACATAATATTTATAATGGAAAGTTGTAATATTTTTATAAGAATAAGGACACTAATAATAATAATAAATAATAGTAGTGTTAGTAAAAATGATGATAATAATATATAAAAATCTTGATAATGATGATTTTAATAATAATAATAATAATAATAATAATAATAATTTTTCTAATAATGTTAATCTTAATAAGATGACAATTTTAATTAATTATAATGATAATAATAATAAATATGATAATGATAATAATAATAACAAAAATACTAAAAGTGCTACCTTAATGAAACAAGCTCCAAAAAGGAAAAATAACTGCCCATGACCGGGCTCGAACTTGCGACCTCTCGAATAATAGAAACGCCCTAGACCATCCATCCATTCTTACTTTTCTATTTTTAATCACAGCCTAATTTATATAAATTGTTTACTTCGGCCCATCAGAAATTAGATTTTTGGCCCAACAGGAAATAAAAGATCTCAGCCCAACTACGCAATTATTATTACGATCCATCTAAGAATGATATTCAGCCCAGCAACTTGTGCAGATACTTGAGGAGAGAAAAAATAAAATAAATCGTGGACGCCTAGGTTTGAACTCAGGACCTCTCGATTAATACTCATCCTCCCAAACCATTCATCCAGTTAATACTTTCTGAATTAACTATTAATATGAATGGTTTTAACCCTCGTTATTTCATTTATCAACAAACATTATCATCATCTTCCTCGAGTTCACTGTATCATCATCTTTATTCGATATTCATCAAATCTCGCTGCAACCTCTCTATTGAATCATAATCATATCCGATTCATAATCGTAATCTTAATCCTAACATCAACCATTTCCTTCGATGTCTAACAATCATGATATCTTCATCGTGTATCATTCTCAACATAAAATCACACTTATCATTATCATCATCCTAACATCATTCTAACTCACTACATCCCCATCGATCATAATTATGATCAATATCATCAAACTAACGTCTATCCTCTTTATAACTTGGACCAAATTCCCTCGGCCCAAATTGAAACTAGTTTAATGTGGCCCAACAAGTAATCCACTAACAATATCAATATATGAAGTTAACGGTAGTAGGGAAACAACAATTCCTACAATGTTTAGCAAAAGTGGTAGTCGTTGGGTTTCTTACGACCCAATAGTAGTTTAAACAAACCCTTAATCAAAGACTGGTACTACGGTTTAATTGAAACAGAACGTAGATATCGTAGCAGCCTCTAGTTGACTTCATAAAGCTACCTTATCGACACCTATAAGTTTGTGGGGCTTTCTAGCTATTTATTTCATATACTTAGTTGTATGCATTCGACAATAACATAGAAGAAGGTGTTAGTGCTTCGGTCCCACCATGAATAACGATAATATATACAGCAACATAAAGTTTAGTGATATTCGTTTCCTTTTTTTTTCTTTTGTAAATAAAGTAATGAAAGGTATCACCTATTATATCGGCCTCCTTTTGCAATTTGGTATTTTATCACATATAAATATTTGTAGTAGTAATAGGAAGTTGTAGGAGGTTATATAGAGGAAACAAAGTATAGCAGCGGCGAGTAGCAGCACAAAATAATAGCAGCAGGAACGAGGCATTAATGAGTTATAAATGGTGTTAGGGTGGTTCGATTTTTGGGAGTGGTGGTTGCAGTCGATGGTGACTGTAGTGGCGATCAATTGGTGGCCGAGTTTCAAGATCATGAGAGTGGACAGAAAATGATGATGGTGAGAAGTGATGGTTGTTTATGGTTTGCAAGGTGGTGATCGAAATAATAAGAAACAATAAAACATTAAGTAGCAAACAACGATGAATGAGATGGTTGTTTGCATTTGACAGAAACCGCAAGAAGGAAAGGTGATCAGTGATAAAAAAAATAAATAAATACGGTGGTGGTGGTTTCTGCTAAGGTGGCGATTTGAAGGAGACCAAAGGTGGTTGTACATGATGAAGAAGAAAAAAACCAAGTGAAACAAGGTGATGGTTTAGGTGTTGGAGATGTAAAGATGATAGAGGTGATTACTAATTTGTAAGTGCTTTTTCATTTATGTAAGTATATAAGTCTAAACTCTATATATGAGTTAAAAGAAAAAGAATCATAATAAGAGAGTGGTACGTTTCGCTGTATCAAAATTGGATTGCTTGTTGTATGGATTGGTTGCAGTCGACAAGGAGAATCAACAAATTTATTCACTTCAGACAATTCGACGTACAGAGAAGAAAAATATAAAAGAATTTGGAAGCATACAAGAATTCTTTACAGAATTTGTTTGATAGTTGATATGGGATTCGATACGCTTAAACTCAGAATCAGAAGAAAAATTAAAGAATTAAAAAGATGTACGATCCTACTAACTGAATTTGTTATCTTGTGATTGTTTGGAATAATTATGTACTGGTTTTAGACAGAAACAGTACACACAGAAAAGTGATAGCAAGTGAATGAATTTTATCAATATCCTGGAGGAATCGATTTACAGCATGGAAGAATAGGTAGACCAACAGAATCAAGTTAAGAAGAAAAATACAACAAAAAATAAAAGGAGAAAATGACATGTAACAAGATTTGGATTTGTCTGTAACTGATTTTGTTTGATTCCTTTGATTGATTACTGGTTAGTACGATTTTTGGAGATCATAAAACAATCCACACAGTTGGATTGAAACATGTAACAAATTTGATTCCAATTCTCTTTATATAATCTTTTATATATTTGTTTAGTGTTAATAATAGTTCTATTAATAATAAAATAAAAATACTGAATTATTAATAATAATAATAATAATAACATATTAATACAGATAATAATAATTATCATAATAATATTTAAGATGATAATACTAATAGTTATAATAGTGTTTATAATGTTATTATTAGTAATACTATTAATATTAATAATTTGTATTACTTTATAATAATAATTATGATAATTATATTGATAAAGATAATGATAATAATATCTTACAATTATAATTTTACTACCAATTATAATGATATCACAAATTAGATGTATCAATTATATTAAATGATGATATACTAATAATAATATTAATTTTAATACTAATATTAATAATGAAAGTAAATAATATAACATTCATATTTTAGAATGTAATTAAATATAATAATATTATAATTTAGTAATCATTAATAATTATAGGTTACATATATTGAATATTTAATATTTATACATTTTATGTATTTTACAATATATATAATATTACTTATATATAGTATTCATATATACATATATATATATATATATACATTTTTATTTATATATATATATATATATATATATATATATATCTATATTTATCTATATATTTACATATTTATTGACACACAAATGTTCATGAATCATCAGGCATGATCAAAGGGTATTTGATTACATGAATATAAATTTCAAAATTTTCGAGACTCAACATTACAGATTTTGCTTATCGTGTCGGAAACATATAAAGATTAAAGTTTAAATTTGATCAGAAATTTCCGGGTCATCACAGTACCTACCCGTTAAGGAAATTTCGTCCCAAAATTTGAGTGAGGTGGTCATGGCTTACAATAAAAATGTTTTCATGACGATTATGAGTTGATAACTAGAGTTTTATCATCATTGAGTAATATGGATCAAACAATTCGATTGCGAGAAGAGTATAAATGAAATTTTCACAAAAGAGTGAAATGAGAGAATAAGGTTTCGTCATATCCTTTGACGTAAATATGTTTGATTTTCGGAGTTCAAGGAATTTAAAGAAAATCCTCCAAATCTAAAAGATTGGATTCTCCGGCAACCAAGGAAATTAGGATCCGCTTTAAATGCGATCATCTGTTTTGATTGCTCTGTCGGATATTTTACTATATATCCACCCCCGTCATTTCCTTAAAATTCACACCTTCTATTCTTCCTCTTCAATTCATACTTTTAAAACATTCGTCAATAAGCCCCATCCCGTCCTGATCCTTGATATACTCTTAATTTTTATATCTGTCATTCTTCTTTTTCTTACCACCAGAGGAATCTATTTACTTCTACTATACTCTTGGGTTTATAGTGTTTCTAGTTCTCCCGTGTCTTTACGTTGCAATACGTATTGATATACACAGTTTGTAATTTATGTGTTATTGTCGAGCTTTATATTTTCTTTTATATTCAAGAGTTCCATACTTTTGTCTCCTCTTCCCGACTTCAAGTCAAGCGAATAATGGTACAGAATTTGTAGATATGGATTTTGAAATGAACATAGTTAAGGTTCTAAGAAATAAATCGTGATGGCACGATCTTGATTTGGTAAATTACCAGAATATCCGAAAAAATAGAACTATCAAGAATATATGTTCTTAATATGTTTGGAGATTTGGTAGAAAGTAAGAGTCGTGTAAATGGCACATGATGACGGTATGTTCTGTGATTCATCACGTTCCATTATAAACTCAGCATGAATTACTGTAATATAATCACGTTGATCAAGTGTCATTATATTATACTAACTCATGCATCAGTTCCCAACACTACTTCAAAACATTCGTATTTTAAACTCGAAAGTTTACAGAATATAGAAACTAAAACAGTTTCCTTTTATGATATAATATAGATAGCGCGGAGAGATAATTAATATCGGACTAGAATATTTATGAAGATATCTTTAGAAATATTGAGGATATTTACAATGAAAGATACGTTAATATCTTGAAATGTTAGAACCAAATTGTGATAAAGAAATTCATTCACGATGATTTCGAGCGGTAACGGAGTAAGGTATTCGCTAAAGATTTCATTAGAAACAGAATCATCAGGATTCTTTAAATACAGGGTTTGGTCCTTGTATTTGTCCTTGGTTTCTTCATGGTTTGCTCGATTTATTCTTCAGAACTCAGAGATCTAATTCGTAAGCTAGAGTGCTTTTTCATAATTTTAGAATGAAAGTTCATAATTCTATGAGATAAATGTTATATGTATACATATAACTGTTGATGTAGAAATGCTACGAGATTCAAAATACTGATTTGCTAATCCCCGGTAGTTGGTATAGTAATTCTCGTTATAAGATGTAAATGAGTAAATGATAGGGTTTCACTGAATATAGTGATTTTTCGAAAAGTCAAACATCAACGGAGTTGTTGGTAAGTTTACTGCTAATGTGGTAAGATATAAACGGTTCTCCGGTAACGATGATGAAGGGGTAATCTTTATAATAGAGTTTATTCGAATAAATAAATTGAAGTTGATTTGTTGGAGCTGTCACAAAATTGACTAATTTGAAAAGAAATTGCGTTGTTATTTTTAGAAATAACAATGCCAAAGAAGCTAGCACAGATACGTGTTAAACATTTATACAGGTTCCGAGAATTTTTCCAAGTGCATAACTATGAGTAAATCTTTTCTTTCGTAGATGAAGTGCGGTTGATTCATTCTCCCGATTGAGGTGTTTTCAAGAATCACGAAAGGTTTGAATGCAGATTGTAATCATCACGATACAAATGAGGTTTAAGATGAAAATCATGTGGCAAACTTGAAGATTTGTTTAGTTTCATATGTTATAATCAATATTTTAATTCATTTTAATTGTCCAATATTGGTAGTCCACAGTTAGCAGTCCACAGTTATCTAGGAATAGTTAGCTAGGATTTTTGTTAACGTGGATTCTTAACAAAATTTATCATAATTAATTTGTTTGTTTCTAACAAATTTTATTCCGTCAAATGTTCTCGTCATTATGCCACTTGTTAGATTCTGATAGGTCAAAATTCAAATATGAAATTTGAATGGAAATGGTTATTCTGTGCTGAACGAATTCATATATCTGTAGATGTAAGTAGGATAGGAAATGACTGTTGAATCAGATTTGAATAATGTACAATGTAACTTAGTAATGTGAAATCTTAAATATTCCTCGGGTATTACCTACCCGTTAAAATATTTGCATCATTAACAGTTTGTACGAAAGAATTTTTAATTACAATCTTTATGAAAATATACTTACATATATGTTTTCTTCAGATGTAATCATGGATTTAACGAGTCAATATAATATTAGACTCATATGATTTTCGGTTTGAGCTAGAATAAGTAATCCCTAAAACTATTAGGATCCACATATTCTTCGCAGAATATTAATGAAGTTATGGTTTAATACTTCATTGTTAATTGCTGTTGGTACACCTTAGTATCCATGGTGCGTATGATGTTGATGTTCGTGGAACAGATTGTGATGTTGAGGTGTGGGATGCAGATGTTGTTATTGGTGATGCTGGTACCGTTGATGTTGCTGAAGCTGGTAAGTTTTGCACCATATTCTCCACATTCATCACTCGAGCGCGAAGTTCGTTGATGTCATAACCCGACCTTAACCATAAGGACGAATAAAATAACATATGATTTCATCGCGAGGTATTGACCTCTATATGCGACGTTTTTCAAAAACTGCATTCATTTTTACAATACAAACCATAACTTTTATTACAAATACAAGGTTTAAACAAGATAATAATGATTATCGTTTAGCGATAATCTTAGACTTACAAACTTTACATGTGATAATAACAATACGACTTCCAACATATTTTACATTACAAATCCTCCGATATGCAGTTTTATTTTTGACACAAATACGCATACTCAAGATCTTGCTTAAATTCAACATGTTGCAGCAGAAGCTTTTAGTTATCACCTGAGAATAAACATGCTTAAAACGTCAACATAAAGTTGGTGAGATATAGGTTTAATGCCGGCAGCGTTATGAATATAGACCACAAGATTTCATATATAAACGTTTTAATAAAAATATTCTAAGTTGTTGAGCACTTGATAACCATACTTAACATTTAATCAACGTCGCGTATTCCCTTTATTATTAAATCTTACTACACCGTACCAAGTGTAGTCACTGAAACGAAGTACTGTGCAACCGTTGAATACTGGTCGTCAAGTCCGGTTGGGGTTGTCAGGCCCGATAGATCTATCAACAGGATTCGTGTTTACAATACCGCATGTAAATAGTAGTTACCAAGTTACAGGGAGATATGCCAGTGGTACAACTCAACGTAGAATATATAATTTTAATCACTTGTGTCCATAACGTAAATCATAAAATGCATGTATTCTCATCCCGAAATATTTAGAGTTTAAAAGTGGGACTATATACTCACCTAATGTATTTTGTAGTAAAAATACATATCACATCATTGATCAAGTATAAGGTTGGCCTCAGATTCACGAACCTATATCATTTGTGTACTTATTAATATACTTAATTGTAATCAAACATGTTTATATATATTATTAGTAATTCACTTGTTATATTATATATTATTTAGATAAATTTATTATATTTAATTTATATATCTTATATATCTATTATTTATTATTTATCGTTCATCATAACAACCATTTATATCAAGATTTATGTATGATAAAAAATATATATTAATTTATATATTTTACATATGACTTATTTGTTATCATTTTATAATAAAGATATAATGATATGTATTATTACTTAATAATAAGAATGATAATACTAATAATAGTAATAATAGTAATAATAAAGATAATAATGATTTTTAATAATGATAATTTTTAATAAGTATAATAACTTTAATTACAATGTTAATTTTAATAAGAAAATAGTTTTAATAAAAATAATGATAACTTTGATAGTTTTCATTAAAATGATACTTTAGTAATAGTAACTATAATAGTTGTATTAGTAACAATAATTAATCATAACAAAAACAATAATAATAACAATAACAATAACAATAATAATGATAATAATAATAATAATTAATAAATATAAGTAAGAGTGTATACCATTTAAAAGTTTTTCTTAAAAAAACGTCTTGGAACAGACTCAAACCTGCAACCTCTTGTTACCCAACTCACACCTAAACCATTACGCTGCGTGCTACTTTCTGGTTATGACTCGCTCGTTTAATTATTTAACATGTAACAAGCCGTTTTATCATTTTGATCATAACACTATCATAATTACCATCCCCATAATTGTTTATCATTAGTTTACTCATCATCATCATTCTGTATTTATCACCACAATCTTTCCATCGTAACCATCATATATTATTTTTGTAACAGAATTTGGAAGTAATTCGAGAGAGCAGCAGTATCAGCCCAACATCATAATAATATACGCGGCCCAATAATAAATTCAAGAGCTCAACAACAAAAAGGATCGACCCAATACAAAAATCACGGCCCAACTGGAAATCAAAAGGGTTTTCTATTGTGTTACTCGACTCCAGCGAATTTCTAAATAGAAAAGAAGGAAACGGCTCAAAAATCATCAAGTGGGGCTACATGGTTGGTAAGTTTTGGCCATAATGAAATTAGGTAGTAATAGATAAACTAGTTCAATTTGAAACAGGAATAAATCAATCTCATCATTATTCGTTTATCTTTAATGTTATTGTTCATCATCTTCACCTCATAAGAACCAGTAGCAGTAAAGAGATTGGTGGTGGTTTGCACGATAGTACGAATCATAAATAAAAAGGGGTTCGTTTTTATGTAGTGAGGTAGGTGACGGTTTACAAAGAAGAGAGAGTGAGGTGACATGGTGGTGTAGGGTATGCTCTAAAACAGAAACGAAATAATTTAGTAGTAGCAACATAGTAGTGATCGTAGGTGATGGCTTTAAGCTTGTCATCGAAACAGAAACAGAAATTTCAGCGAGCCTTTGTGTGTTTGAGGAGAGAAAGAAAGTGGATGTGGGTCTGCTGAACAAAACAGGAACATGGTAGCAACAAACTGAACCCATAGCAACAGTAACAGCGTAGCAAGCAGGAAAAACAAATTATTAAAAGGGTTCATGGAGATTGTGGTGATAGAGGTGGATGATATTGTGTAAATAAGCAGTTCACAAAGGTGGTCATTAAGCATGGTGGTGGTGGCTCGATGGGCTTTGAACGAAAACAACAAAGACACACAAAAAAATGTAATTAAAGTGATAGAACCATGGTGGTGTTCATGATGATTCGATGGTGGTATGAGGAAGAAGAAATAAATGGGTGTTGTGAAGTAAGATGATTTAAGATGGTTGTATACAGTTGTGGGTATTAGGGCTGTCGAAGAAGTCATAATAAAGAAGATGATGGACAACGAGTTATGTGGTCCTCAAATGGGTTTTGCAGTGGGCTGTTGACGGTTGTGATGGGTGACGGTGATGGATATGGGTGGATGGTGGGTGATAACAGTGGTAACAGATGGTAGTCCTTGAGTGGGTTTACTAATGATTTGATAGAGGTTTAGGATGGTGATTGTTTGTAGAGTGATAGAGGTGGTGAGGTTCTAATGGTAGTGTTAGAAGTGGTGAAGGGAGGTTGTCGTTTATTATGGTGAAGGTGTTTGGTGCTCTCAAGCAATAAGGAAAACAAAAGGAGAAAGAAAAGTGGGGATACTCTATCTCTCTAATGCATTATCAAGTATATATATACTTGATAATATTATATCGTGAGAAAGAGAAAAGAGAATAGCGAACTCAATTTAATCATTCAACAACTCCAACAATTAAAAATAGTGTAGTGAAAGAGAGAAAAGGATAGATGTGGGATATATGTAAGTTGATGTATGCATTTATATGCGTTTGTCAAAAGTTGATTGCAAACTAAAACAGTGAGCAGTCGACACATTAGATATTTTAATTCACGGCCGGATTTCGTGACCCGTTGTTAATCGGTGGCGGATAAAAATATACAAATGCTTTCCATAATTTCGTAGTAGATTTATATGATCACCAACGAAATGCCAAATGAGTATTACAATTAATTAATAAATATCTTCAATAACTTTTAAATATATATGTATATATAGATTCATAATAAATTTTATTATACTTTATATTATATTATTTTTACGACATTAATTCAATTATCTAATATAATATTTCAAATTATATTTTGAATTAATATATATATATATATATATATATATATATATATATATATATATATATATATATATATATATATATATATATATTTATATTTTTTTTTAAAATTTCTATATCTATTTACAAATAGTGGTTCGTGAATCGTCGGGAATGGTCGAAGGTCAATTGAATATATGAAACAGTTCAAAATTTTTGAGACTCAACCTAGCAGATTTCTCTTATCGTGTCAAAAATATTAAATCGTATCGAGAGTTTGGTTTAAAATTAGTCGAAATTTTCCGGGTCATTACAGTTGACTTCTTATATTATTCCGGGATGATTGTCGGTCGTAACAAACGAATGAATAAGGTTTAAAATTTTAGAGAGAATATAATCATGGCGAGATATTGGGGTAATGAGAGTGAAAATGGTGTTTCGGATTGGTTCGCCGGTGAGTGCTTCAGGTTCATCTCCAAGAGGGAAATTCGGTTGATGGAAAGGATCGCCTTTTTCGTGTCTCCATTAATTAAGTCGACTACGAACCCATCAAATAAATTGGGGATGGCTGATTGATTGATTCATTCTGGTGATGTTGCTTTCGAAGCTGGAGTGGAACTCCATATCGGAATCCGAGGGACTTGAACTAGTGGCGAGTTCCATTTCGTATGATTGAATAAAAGATTTTTCGATATGAAATGATTTTCGGATATCGGATGATATTCTAATTACATAGAATATCTATATATATAGAACAAAAGATTTCGTAGATTACGGAGGAATTTACTAAATACATCAGGCAAAGTTTATGGTAACAGATACACTAAAATATGAATTTATCTATATACTGTCTATGCAATAGAGGCAGTAAGACGTGTCTAGACTTTAAGGATGATAAGCAAATAATTTTTCGACACTAATGATAAGCAAAACTTTTGACATGCAGACACGGTCGAAGTCCAGACTCAGTAATGTATCTTAACGACATATCAGTTTTTACACACTAATGCAGACCTGGTTCGCTAAGACCATCACTCTAATACCAACTGTGAAGACCCATCCTAATCCATCCGGACGAAGTCCATATCGATTATAAACGATTCACAACAGTTGATTACATCGCGAGGTACTTGACCTCTATATGATACATTTTACAAACATTGCATTCGATTTTAAAAGACAATCTTTCTTTACAACGAAAGTTGTCGACATGCATACCATTTCATAATATATCCAACTATAATTGACTTAATAATAATCTTGATGAACTCGACGACTCGAATGCAACGTCTTTTGAAATATTCCATTAATGACTCCAAGTAATATTTATAGAATGAGCAAATGCACAGCGAAAGATTTCTTTCGTACGTGAGAATAAACATGCTTCAAAGTGTCAACCAAAAGGTTGGTGAGTTCATTAGTTTAACATAAATAATCATTTCATAATTTGAATAGACCACAAGATTTCATATTTTCATTTCTCATAAACATACGTCCCATGCATAGAGACAAAAATATCATTCATATGGATTGAACATCTGGTAACCGACATTCACAATATGCATATAAGAATATCCCCATCATTCCGGGATCCTCCTTTGGAAATGATATAAACTTCGAAGTACTAAATCATCCGATACTTTAGATGGGACTTGTTGGGCCCGATAGATCTATCTTTAGAGTTAGCGTCAATTAGGGTGTCTGTTCCCTAATTTTTAGATTACCAGACTTAATAAAAAGGGGCATATTCGATTCGATAATTTAACCATAGAATGTAGTTTCGATTACTTGTGTCTATTTCGTAAAACAGTTATAAAAACAGCGCATGTATTCTCAGTCCCAAAAAATATATTGCAAAAGCATTTAAAAAGGGATTAATGAAACTCACGCATATAATTATTGTAAACAGTTAATAAAACATTTGCATGTATTCTCAGCCCCAAAAATGTAAAGAGTAAAAGGGGAGCAAATGAAACTCACCATACTGTATTTTGTAGTAAAAATACATATGACCACATTGAACAAAAGTAGGGTTGGCCTTGGATTCACGAACCTATATTATTCATATATATTAACACATATCACATTTAATCGACTAAGCTTATTTATATTATATAATGCATTAAGATTAGTATCTTTATATATATATATAGGATTATATTAAGATATGTTTTTATATAACTTACACTTTATTTGGTAACATAATATTTATAATGGAAAGTTGTAATATTTTTATAAGAATAAGGACACTAATAATAATAATAAATAATAGTAGTGTTAGTAAAAATGATGATAATAATATATAAAAATCTTGATAATGATGATTTTAATAATAATAATAATAATAATAATAATAATAATAATAATAATAATTTTTCTAATAATGTTAATCTTAATAAGATGACAATTTTAATTAATTATAATGATAATAATACTCCCTCCGTCCCAGATTAATTGTCCCCAGACAAAAAACACACAGTTTTAGGAAATCCCACTAACTTTATTTCTCCACCAATGAAATATCTTCTCTCTCCAGATCCACCAATGAAATATCTCCTTTCCTTTCTATTTATGGAAGTAGACAATTAATTTGGGACATCCCAAAATGGAATACTGGACAATAATTTAGGGACGGAGGGAGTAATAAATATGATAATGATAATAATAATAACAAAAATACTAAAAGTGCTACCTTAATGAAACAAGCTCCAAAAAGGAAAAATAACTGCCCATGACCGGGCTCGAACTTGCGACCTCTCGAATAATAGAAATGCCCTAGACCATCCATCCATTCTTACTTTTCTATTTTTAATCACAGCCTAATTTATATAAATTGTTTACCTCGGCCCATCAGAAATTAGATTTTTGGCCCAACAGGAAATAAAAGATCTCGGCCCAACTACGCAATTATTATTACGATCCATCTAAGAATGATATTCGGCCCAGCAACTTGTGCAGATACTTGAGGAGAGAAAAAATAAAATAAATCGTGGACGCCTAGGTTCGAACTCAGGACCTCTCGATTAATACTCATCCTCCCAAACCATTCATCCAGTTAATACTTTCTGAATTAACTATTAATATGAATGGTTATAACCCTCGTTATTTCATTTATCAACAAACATTATCATCATCTTCCTCGAGTTCACTGTATCATCATCTTTATTCGATATTCATCAAATCTCGCTGCAACCTCTCTATTAAATCATAATCATATCCGATTCATAATCGTAATCTTAATCCTAACATCAACCATTTCCTTCGATGTCTAACAATCACGATATCTTCATCGTGTATCATTCTCAACATAAAATCACACTTATCATTATCATCATCCTAACATCATTCTAACTCACTACATCCCCATCGATCATAATTATGATCAATATCATCAAACTAACGTCTATCCTCTTTATAACTTGGACCAAATTCCCTCGGCCCAAATTGAAACTAGTTTAAGGTGGCCCAACAAGTAATCCACTAACAATATCAATAAATGAAGTTAACGGTAGCAGGGAAACAACAATTCCTACAATGTTTAGCAAAAGTGATAGTCGTTGGGTTTCTTACGACCCAATAGTAGTTTAAACAAACCCTTAATCAAAGCCTGGTACTACAGTTTAATTGAAGCAGAACGTAGATATCGTAGCAGCCTCTAGTTGACTTCATAAAGCTACCTTATCGACACCTATAAGTTTGTGGGGCTGTCTAGCTATTTATTTCATGTACTTAGTTGTATGCATTCGACAATAACATAGAAGAAGGTGTTAGTGCTTCGGTCCCACCATGAATAACGATAATATATACAGCAACATAAAGTTTAGTGATATTCGTTTCCTTTTTTTTTTTTTGTAAATAAAGTAATGAAAGGTATCACCTATTATGTCGGCCACCTTTTGCAATTTGGTATTTTATCACATATAAATATTTGTAGTAGTAATAGGAAGTTGTAGGAGTTTATATAGAGGAAACAAAGTATAGCAGCGGCGAGTAGCAGCACAAAATAATAGCAGCAGGAACGAGGCATTAATGAGTTATAAATGGTGTTAGGGTGGTTCGATTTTTGGGAGTGGTGGTTTTAGTCGATGGTGACTGTAGTGGCGATCAATTGGTGGCCGGGTTTCTAGATCATGAGAGTGGATAGAAAATGATGATGGTGAGAAGTGATGGTTGTTTATGGTTTGCAAGGTGGTGATCGAAATAATAAGAAACAATAAAACATTAAGTAGCAAACAACGATGAATGAGATGGTTGTTTGCATTTGACAAAAACCGCAAGAAGGAAAGGTGATCAGTGATAAAAAAAATAAATAAATACGATGGTGGTGGTTTCTGCTAAGGTGGCGATTTGAAGGAGACCAAAGGTGGTTGTACATGATGAAGAAGAAAAAAACCAAGTGAAACAAGGTGATGGTTTAGGTGTTGGAGATGTAAAGATGATAGAGGTGATTACTAATTTGCAAGTACTTTTTCATTTATGTAAGTATATAAGTCTAAACTTTATATATGAGTTAAAAAGAAAAAGAATCATAATAAGAGAGTGGTACGTTTCGCTGTATCAAAATTGGATTGCTTGTTGTATGGATTGGTTGCAGTCGACAAGGAGAATCAATCAACTTTATTCACTTCAGACAATTCGACGTACAGAGAAGAAAAATATAAAAGAATTTGGAAGCATACAAGAATTCTTTACAGAATTTGTTTGATAGTTGATATGGGATTCGATACGCTTGTACTCGGAATCAGAAGAAAAATTAAAGAATTAAAAAGATGTACGATCCTACTAACTGAATTTGTTATCTTGTGATTGTTTGGAATAATTATGTACTGGTTTTAGACAGAAACAGTACACATAGAAAAGTGATAGCAAGTGAATGAATTTTATCAATATCCTGGAGGAATCGATTTACAGCATGGAAGAATAAGTAGACCAACATAATCAAGTTAAGAAGAAAAATACAACAAAAAATAAAAGGAGAAAATGACATGTAACAAGATTTGGATTTGTCTGTAACTGATTTTGTTTGATTCCTTTGATTGATTACTGGTTAGTACGATTTTTGGAGATCATAAAACAATCCACACAGTTGGATTGAAACATGTAACAAACTTGATTCCAATTCTCTTTATATAATCTTTTATATATTTGTTTAGTGTTAATAATAGTTCTATTAATAATAAAATAAAAATACTGAATTATTAATAATAATAATAATAACATATTAATACAGATAATAATAATTATCATAATAATATTTAAGATGATAATACTAATAGTTATAATAGTGTTTATAATGTTATTATTAGTAATACTATTAATATTAATAATTTGTATTACTTTATAATAATAATTATGATAATTATATTGATAAAGATAATGATAATAATATCTTACAATTATAATTTTACTACCAATTATAATGATATCACAAATTAGATGTATCAATTATATTAAATGATGATATACCAATTATATATATATATATATATATATATATATATATATATATATATATATATATATATATATATATATATACATATTTATTTACATATTTATTTACACACAAATGTTCATGAATCATCAGGCATGATCAAAGGGTATTTGATTACATGAATATAAATTTCAAAATTTTTGAGACTCAACATTACAGATTTTGCTTATCGTGTCGGAAACATATAAAGATTAAAGTTTAAATTTGATCGGAAATTTCTGGGTCATCACATATGACTCATCAACATTTTTGTTGATGTTTTAAGCATGTTTATTCTCAGATGAATATTAAAAACACTTCCGCTATCGTATGCCAACCCAAGGTCAAGATTTAGAGTCGGCATAATTGTTTATATTATTTAAACTTGCATTCGGAGTATTTGTTGTAATATATTTGATCATAATGTAATGGGTTGTGTAAAAACTTATTTATTTGAGGAGATTATCTTTGATAGAGAATCTAAATTATATCATTAAGATCTTTATTCAATAATAAAGGTTATGGTTGTTTTTAAAAACGAATGCAAGATTTGAAAAACGTCTCATATAGAGGTCAAAACCTCGTAAAGAAACCAATTAATATGAAACGTTTATAATTAATATGAATGGGGCATTTCAGTTGGTATCCGAGCGTTGGTCTTAGAGAACTAGAAAATTTTTCATTAATGTGTCTAACGGATTTTTTGTATGCATTAGTGAGTCTGGACTTCGACCGTATTTGTTTTAAAAATGATTGCTTAACATAAGATTATTAATATGTAAATATTATAAGATATATTATTCCCTTAACATGCCTGCTATTATGTGATAGATGACTTCATCCGATCATATAAGCATCTCTAGTGATTCAGATTTCATTTACTTATCAAGTGATTCGGAGGCTGAGTCAAATCATACGACTTATGAACCAACAGAAAAGTTAACTTTTGGTACTACCATTAAAGAGGAAAATTGTTGGGAAAATTGGGAAGATTCACAATTGCCAGAAGAGGTTCCAAAAGAGGATCCGGAAGAAGATTCAGAGGAGGAACCCGAAGAAGAGGATCCTGAAGAAGTTGTGAAAATTACCGAACCACAACGTGATTTGGAAAAATCTTTGGCTGAAACCCAATCCCAAACCCGATGAACCTATTATGACCCAAAATGTTTGTGATCATCCACCTGAACCATCTAAGAAACTAGTTTATAAAATGACTGCTCGTATAACAACTGGTGGTTTTGCTCCCAAACAATTAGCCAAAAGAACCAATTGAGAGGAATTGGAAAAAGAACTATCCAAACAAAAATCCAAACGTTTGGCCGAGAAAGAAATAACGTCAACATCTAAGAAATCTCGCCTTTCTTGAACCATCGGCAGCTATCCTGTATTCCATGCATTGTGAAATATGTAGTATATTGTATGTTTAAGTTTGTATGAAAGTTTGCGATGTAATTTTCCTTATGATTGTATAATAATAAGAATAAGCATGGAAGGTTTATTATTATTATTACAACTTATTATTAGGTAGTAACGTAATAACTTACCATAGTTTTTCATATTAGAATTTTACTAGTGAATTTGTGTGTTAGCTGCCAAGTATGAACATTATTACAGTTATAAAACGCTAATATAAAGAAAAGGCTTTTATAATAATAAGTTCATATTAAGCTACAAAATACTTTTTGGATACTTCTAAAAATTCTATATGATTAACTCATTCGACTATTTTTGAAGGAAATGGTGAAATGTCCCGTTCTTATTGATTAAAAACGTTCCATATTAATTGATTTCGTTGCGAGGTTTTGACCTCTATATGAGACGTTTTTCAAAGACTGCATTCATTTTTAAAACAAACCATAACCTTTATTTCATAAATAAAGGTTTAAAAGCTTTACGTAGATTATCAAATAATGATAATCTAAAATATCTTGTTTACACAAGACCATTACATAATGGTTTACAATACAAATATGTTACATCGAAATCAGTTTCTTGAATGCAGTTTTTACACAATATCATACAAACATGGACTCCAAATCTTGTCCTTATTTTAGTATGCAACAGCGGAAGCTCTTAGTATTCACCTGAGAATAAACATGCTTTAAACGTCAACAAAAATGTTGGTGAGTTATAGGTTTAACCTATATGTATCAAATCGTAACAATAGACCACAAGATTTCATATTTCAATACACATCCCATACATAGAGATAAAAATCATTCATATGGTGAACACCTGGTAACCGACATTAACAAGATGCATATATATAAGAATATCCCCATCATTCCGGGACACCCTTCGAATATGATATAAATTTCGAAGTACTAAAGCATCCGGTACTTTGGATGGGGTTTGTTAGGCCCAATAGATCTATCTTTAGGATTCGCGTCAATTAGGGTGTCTGTTCCCTAATTCTTAGATTACCAGACTTAATAAAAAAGGGGCATATTCGATTTCGATAATTCAACCATAGAATGTAGTTTCACGTACTTGTGTCTATTTTGTAAATCATTTATAAAACCTGCATGTATTCTCATCCCAAAAATATTAGATTTTAAAAGTGGGACTATAACTCACTTTCACAGATTTTTACTTCGTCGGGAAGTAAGACTTGGCCACTGGTTGATTCACGAACCTATAATAATATATACATATATATCAAAGTATGTTTAAAATATATTTACAACACTTATAATATATTTTGATGTTTTAAGTTTATTAAGTCCGCTGTCCTCGTTAGTAACCTACAACTAGTTGTCCACAGTTAGATGTACAGAAATAAATCGATAAATATTATCTTGAATCAATCCACGACCCAGTGTATACGTATCTCAGTATTGATCACAACTCAAATATATATATTTTGGAATCAACCTCAACCCTGTATAGCTAACTCCAACATTCACATATAGAGTGTCTATGGTTGTTCCGAAATATATATAGATGTGTCGACATGATAGGTCGAAACATTGTATACGTGTCTATGGTATCTCAAGATTACATAATATACAATACAAGTTGATTAAGTTATGGTTGGAATAGATTTGTTACCAATTTTCACGTAGCTAAAATGAGAAAAATTATCCAATCTTGTTTTACCCATAACTTCTTCATTTTAAATCCGTTTTGAGTGAATCAAATTGCTATGATTTCATATTGAACTCTATTTTATGAATATAAACAGAAAAGTATAGGTTTATAGTCGGAAAAATAAGTTACAAGTCATTTTTGTAAAGGTAGTCATTTCAGTCGAAAGAACGACGTCTAGATGACCATTTTAGAAAACATACTTCCACTTTGAGTTTAACCATAATTTTTGGATATAGTTTCATGTTCATAATAAAAATCATTTTCTCAGAATAAAAACTTTTAAATCAAATTTTATCATAGTTTTTAATTAACTAACCCAAAACAGCCCGCGGTGTTACTACGACGGCGTAAATCCGGTTTTACGGTGTTTTTCGTGTTTCCAGGTTTTAAATCATTAAGTTAGCATATCATATAGATATAGAACATGTGTGTAGTTAATTTTAAAAGTCAATTTAGAAGGATTAACTTTTGTTTGCGAACAAGTTTAGAATTAACTAAACTATGTTCTAGTGATTACGAGTTTAAACCTTCGAATAAGATAGTTTTATATATATGAATCAAATGATGTTATGAACATCATTACTACCTCAAGTTTAGTAGGTAAACCTACTGGAAGTGACAAGAAATGATCTAGCTTCAAAGGATCTTGGATGGCTTGAAAGTTCTTGAAGTAGGATCATGACACAAAAACAAGTTCAAGTAAGATTTTTACTCGAATTAAGATAGTTTATAGTTATAGAAATTGAATCAAAGTTTGAATATGAATATTACCTTGAATAAGAAAGATAACCTACTATATATAACAAAGGTTTCTTGATCTTAGATGATTATTGGAATGGATTAGAAAGCTTGGAAGTAAATTAGTAAACTTGAAGGGATTTTTGAAGTGTTCTTGAAGTGTTCTTCCTATGATGATTATAGCTTGATTCTTGAAGTGATTTTTGATGAAGATGATGATTAACTAATGGAAAAATACGTTCATAATAGTGTGTGTGTGTGTTGAGAGAGAATTAGAAAGAGAATTGGAAGTGAAATGGAGTGAATGATGAGTGGTAATTGGTGAGTGGTGAGTGGGGTTAAAAGGAGTTCTAGTTAGTTGACTAGCTCATGGTAGAAGTTAAAATTGATTAGTCATACATGACATAATCAAGAGTGGAATCCCATGCTAGTTCCTATTGGTATATACTCATAGTAAGTACGTTTTGAAGCTGTGTATAATACGGGTAAGAATACGACTAGAATTCTTGATGAAAGAAAAGAATGGAAAAGTAACTGTAACCATTTTTGTTAAGTATGAGTGTTTTGATATATGTCTTGAAGTCTTCCAAAAGTATTTTAATACATCTAAATACACTACATGTATATACATTTTAACTGAGTCGTTAAGTCATCGTTAGTCGTTACATGTAAGTGTTGTTTTGAAACCTTTAAGTTAACGATCTCAATTAATGTTGTTAACCCATTGTTTATTATATCTAATGAGATGTTAAATTATTATATTATCATGATATTATGATATATTAATATATCTTAATATGATATATATACATTTAAATGTCGTTACAACGATAATCGTTACATATATGTCTCGTTTCGAAATCCTTAAGTTAGTAGTCTTGTTTATATGTATATAACTCATTGTTAATATACTTATGGAGATACTTACTTATCATAATCTCATGTTAACCATATGTATATCCATATATATATCGTCATGTCGTTTTTACAAGTTTTAACGTTCGTGAATCGCCGGTCAACTTGGGTGGTCAATTGTCTATATGAAACATATTTCAATTAATCAAGTCTTAACAAGTTTGATTGCTTAACATGTTGGAAACATTTAATCATGTAAATATCAATCTCAATTAATATATATAAACATGGAAAAGTTCGGGTCACTACAGTACCTACCCGTTAAATAAATTTCGTCCCGAAATTTTAAGCTGTTGAAGGTGTTGACGAATCTTCTGGAAATAGATGCGGGTATTTCTTCTTCATCTGATCTTCACGCTCCCAGGTGAACTCGGGTCCTCTACGAGCATTCCATCGAACCTTAACAATTGGTATCTTGTTTTGCTTAAGTCTTTTAACCTCACGATCCATTATTTCGACGGGTTCTTCGATGAATTGGAGTTTTTCGTTGATTTGGATTTCATCTAACGGAATAGTGAGATCTTCTTTAGCAAAATATTTCTTCAAATTCGAGACGTGGAAAGTGTTATGTACAGCCGCGAGTTGTTAAGGTAACTCAAGTCGGTAAGCTACTGGTCCGACACGATCAATAATCTTGAATGGTCCAATATACCTTGGATTTAATTTCCCTCGTTTACCAAATCGAACAACGCCTTTCCAAGGTGCAACTTTAAGCATGACCATCTCTCCAATTTCAAATTCTATATCTTTTCTTTTAATGTCAGCGTAGCTCTTTTGTCGACTTTGGGCGGTTTTCAACCGTTGTTGAATTTGGATGATCTTCTCGGTAGTTTCTTGTATAATCTCCGGACCCGTAATCTGTCTATCCCCCACTTCACTCCAACAAATCGGAGACCTGCACTTTCTACCATAAAGTGCTTCAAACGGCGCCATCTCAATGCTTAATTGGTAGCTGTTGTTGTAGGAAAATTCTGCTAACGGTAGATGTCTATCCCAACTGTTTCCGAAATCAATAACACATGCTAGTAGCATGTCTTCAAGCGTTTGTATCGTCCTTTCGCTCTGCCCATCAGTTTGTGGATGATAGGCAGTACTCATGTCTAGACGAGTTCCTAATGCTTGCTGTAATGTCTGCCAGAATCTTGAAATAAATCTGCCATCCCTATCAGAGATAATAGAGATTGGTATTCCTTGTCTGGAGACGACTTCCTTCAAATACAGTCGTGCTAACTTCTCCATCTTGTCATCTTCTCTTATTGGCAGGAAGTGTGCTGATTTGGTGAGACGATCAACTATTACCCAAATAGTATCAAAACCACTTGCAGTCCTTGGCAATTTAGTGATGAAATCCATGGTAATGTTTTCCCATTTCCATTCCGGGATTTCGGGTTGTTGAAGTAGACCTGATGGTTTCTGATGCTCAGCTTTGACCTTAGAATACGTCAAACATTCTCCTACGTATTTAGCAACATCGGCTTTCATACCCGGCCACCAAAAATGTTTCTTGAGATCCTTGTACATCTTCCCCGTTCCAGGATGTATTGAGTATCTGGTTTTATGAGCTTCTCTAAGTACCATTTCTCTTATATCTCTAAATTTTGGTACCCAAATCGTTTCAGCCCTATACCGGGTTCCGTCTTCCCGAATATTAAGATGCTTCTCCGATCCTTTGGGTATTTCATCCTTTAAATTTCCCTCTTTTAAAACTCCTTGTTGTGCCTCCTTTATTTGAGTAGTAATGTTATTATGAATCATTATATTCATAGATTTTACTCGAATGGGTTCTCTGTCCTTCCTGCTCAAGGCATCGGCTACCACATTTGCCTTCCCCGGGTGGTAACGAATCTCAAAGTCGTAATCATTCAATAATTCAATCCACCTTCGCTGCCTCATATTCAGTTGTTTCTGATTAAATATGTGTTGAAGACTTTTGTGGTCGGTATATATAATACTTTTGACCCCATATAAGTAGTGCCTCCAAGTCTTTAATGCAAAAAAAACCGCGCCTAATTCCAAATCATTCGTCGTATAATTTTGTTCGTGAATCTTCAATTGTCTAGACGCATAAGCAATCACCTTCGTTCGTTGCATTAATACACAACCGAGACCTTGCTTTGATGCATCACAATAAATCACAAAATCATCATTCCCTTCAGGCAATGACAATATAGGTGCCGTAGTTAGCTTTTTCTTCAATAACTGAAACGCTTTCTCTTGTTCATCATTCCATTCAAATTTCTTCCCTTTATGCGTTAATGCAGTCAAGGGTTTTGCTATTCTGGAAAAGTCTTGGATGAACCTTCTGTATTAACCAGCTAGTCCTAAAAACTGGCGTATGTGTTTCGGAGTTTTCGGGGTTTCCCACTTTTCAACAGTTTCTATCTTTGCCGGATCCACCTTAATACCTTCTTTGTTCACTATGTGACCGAGGAATTGAACTTCTTTCAACCAAAATGCACACTTTGAAAACTTAGCGTACAATTCTTCCTTCCTCAATACTTCTAACACCTTTCTCAAATGTTCACCGTGTTCTTGGTCATTCTTTGAGTAAATAAGTATGTCATCAATGAAAACAATGACAAACTTGTCAAGGTATGGTCCACACACTCGGTTCATAGGGTCCATGAACACAGCTGGTGCATTAGTTAAACCAAATGGCATGACCATAAACTCGTAATGACCGTAACGTGTTCTGAAAGCAGTCTTTGGAATATCATCTTCTTTCACCCGCATTTGATGATACCCGGAACGTAAGTCAATCTTTGAATAAACAGACGAGCCTTGTAGTTGATCAAATAAGTCGTCGATTCTCGGTAGTGGGTAGCGGTTCTTGATGGTAAGTTTGTTCAACTCTCGGTAGTTGATACACAACCTGAATGTACCATCTTTCTTCTTGACAAACAAAACAGGAGCTCCCCACGGTGATGTGCTTGGTCGAATGAAACCACGCTCTAAAAGTTCTTGTAATTGGCTTTGCAGTTCTTTCATCTCGCTGGGTGCGAGTCTGTAAGGAGCACGAGCTATTGGTGCAGCTCCTGGTACAAGATCTATTTGAAATTCAACGGATCGCTGTGGGGGTAATCCCGGTAATTCTTTCGGAAATACATCGAGAAATTCTTTTGCAATGGGAACATCATTGATGCTCTTTTCTTCAGTTTGTACTTTTTCGACGTGTGCTAGAACAGTATAGCAACCTTTTCTTATTAGTTTTTGTGCCTTCAAATTACTAATAATATGTAGCTTCGTGTTGCCCTTTTCTCCGTACACCATTAAGGGTTTTCCTTTTTCTCGTATAATGCGAATTGCATTTTTGTAACAAACGATCTCTGCTTTCACTTCTTTCAACCAGTCCATACCAATTATCACATCAAAACTCCCTAACTCTACTGGTATCAAATCAATCTTAAATGTTTCACTAACCAGTTTAATTTCTCGATTCCGACATATATTATCTGCTGAAATTAATTTACCATTTGCTAATTCGAGTAAAAATTTACTATCCAAAGGCGTCAATGGACAATTTAATTTAGCACAAAAATCTCTACTCATATAGCTTCTATCCGCACCCGAATCAAATAAAACGTAAGCAGATTTATTGTCAATAAGAAACGTACCCGTAACAAGCTCCGGGTCTTCCTGTGCCTCTGCCGCATTAATATTGAAAACTCTTCCACGGCCTTGTCCATTCGTGTTCTCCTGGTTCGGGCAATTTCTAATAATGTGGCCCGGTTTTCCACATTTATAACAAACTACATTGGCATAACTTGCTCCGACACTACTTACTCCTCCATTACTCGTTCCGACACCATTTGTTCCTTTCGTTCTATTAACCCCTGGTCCGTAGACCTCACACTTCACTGCGCTATGACCATTTCTTTTACACTTGTTGCAAAATTTGGTGCAGAACCCCGAGTGATACTTTTCACACCTTTGGCATAGCTGCTTCTGATTGTTGTTGTTGTTGCGGTTATTATTGTTGTTGGGATGATTGTTGTAGTTGCTGTTGTTGTTGTTGTTGTTGTTGTTGGGCCGTTTGTTGTAGTTGCGATTGATGTTGCGATTGTTGGGATAATTGTTGCGATTATTGTGGTAATTGCTGTTGTTGTTGTATTGGTGATTCTTATCACCGTTTTCCTCCCACTTTCTTTTGACTTGCTTCACATTGGCCTCTTCAGCAGTCTGTTCTTTAATTCTTTCTTCAATCTGGTTCACTAGTTTGTGAGCCATTCTACATGCCTGTTGTATGGAGGCGGGCTAGTGTGAACTTATATCTTCTTGGATTCTTTCCGGTAATCCTTTCACAAACGCGTCGATCTTCTCTTCCTCATCTTCGAATGCTCCCGGACATAATAGGCACAATTCTGTGAATCATCTTTCGTACGTGGTAATATCAAATCCTTGGGTTCGTAACCTTCTAAGTTCTGTCTTGAGCTTATTGACCTCGGTTCTGGGACGGTACTTCTCGTTCATCAAGTGCTTGAATGCTGACCACGGTAGTGCGTACGCATCATCTTGTCCCACTTGCTCTAGATAGGTATTCCACCATGTTAACGCAGAACCTGTGAAGGTATGTGTAGCGTACTTCACTTTGTCCTCTTCAGTACACTTACTTATGGCAAACACCGATTTGACCTTCTCGGTCCACCATTTCAATCCGATCGGTCCTTCGGTTCCATCAAATTCCAAAGGTTTGCAGGCAGTGAATTCTTTGTAGGTGCAATGTTATTGTTGGTATGTAGCGCAGCCTGTACTGCGGCTATGTTTGAAGCTAGAAAAGTACGGAATTCCTCTTCATTCATATTCACGGTGTGTTGAGTAGTCGGTGCCATTTCCTTCAAAATACTCAAATGGAACAAGTTAATCATACAGAATATTAAGAGTAGTTAATAGTATTTCGTAGCATAATATAAACTCATTTATAAAAGCTTTTTCTTCATATTAGCGTTTTATAAGTTTAAATTCGGGTAGTACCTACCCGTTAAGTTCATACTTAGTAGCTAATATACAATTCAACTACTACAATTCTATATGAAAAACTGATTGTAATAATATTTCGCGTTCAAACTTTTATACAATATTTTACAAACTTACAATACCGCTTATTTTACATAAAGCATGAAATATAGCACACAATAACTTTGATACAAGATAGTTGTGAAGATAATTCTAGCTAGTACACAAGTCGTTCAGCAAAGGCAATAAAGACACGTAATTCATACGTCCAGAAACAAGTCATGCATTCTGGTTTTACTAGGACTACTTCCCATCCTTGGTCTTGTGGAACATAACCGTTATGGCCATTGATAAGACAGCGTGTTGTAACGTCGTCAAAGGGACGAGGGTTACGTAATGACCAACAGTCTCGTAATAACCTAAAAACCTCATTTCTTACCCCAATTACCGACTCCGTCACTTGTGGGAACGTTTTGTTTAATAGTTGTAGCCCGATGTTCTTGTTCTCACTTTGGTGAGAAGCGAACATTACTAACCCGTAAGCATAACATGCTTCTTTATGTTGCATGTTAGCCGCTTTTTCTAAATCACGAAGTCCTATATTCGGATATACTGAGTCAAAATAATTTCTTAACCCGTTGCGTAAAATAGCATTTGGGTTCCCCGCAATATATGCGTCAAAGTAAACACATCGTAACTTATGGATTTCCCAATGTGATATCCCCCATCTTTCGAACGAAAGCCTTTTATAAACCAAGGCATTCTTGGAACATTCTTCGAATGTCTTACAAACTGATCTCGCCTTAAATAGTTGTGCCGAGGAATTCTGACCGACTCTAGACAAGATTTCATCAATCATGTCTCCGGGTAGGTCTCTTAAAATATTGGGTTGTCTATCCATTTTGTGTTTTTATACTGTAAAATAGACAAGAGTTAGATTCATAAAAAAAATACTTATTAATACAAGCAATTTTTACATATATCATAAAGCATAAGCACACTATATTACATATATTACACCACACGAATACAACTATCTTATTCCGACTCGCTCGTTTCTTCTTGTTCGGTTTTGGTTCGTTTTGCCAAGTTTCTAGGGATATATGATGTTCCCCTAATACGAGCCGTCGTTGTCCACATTGGTTTAGAAAAACCTGGTGGTTTAGAGGTTCCCGGGTCATTGTTACAACTTAAGGACTTCGGGGGTTGACGATACATATAAAGTTCATCGGGGTTGGAATTAGATTTCTCTATTTTTATGCCCTTTACCTTATTATTTTCTTTTGCCTTTTTAAATTCAGTTGGGGTAATTTCTATAACATCATCGGAATTCTCGTCGGAATCCGATTCATCGGAGAATTGGTAATCCTCCCAATATTTTGCTTCCTTGGCGGAAACACCATTGACCATAATTAACCTTGGTCGGTTGGTTGAGGATTCTCTTTTACTTAACCGTTTTATTATTTCCCCCACCGGTTCTATTTCTTCTTCCGGTTCCGATTCTTCTTCCGGTTCCGATTCTTCTTCCGGTTCCGACTCTTCTTCCGGTTCCTCTTCGGGAACTTGTGAATCAGTCCAGAATCATTCCAATTTACATTTGACTCTTCATTATTATTAGGTGAGTCAATGGGACTTGTTCTAGAGGTAGACATCTATCACATAATATCAAACACATTAAGAGATTAATATATCACATAATATTCATATGTTAAAAATATATAGTTTCCAACAAAAATGTTAAGCAATCATTTTTAAAGAAAACACGGTCGAAGTCCAGACTCACTAATGCATCCTAACAAACTTGATAAGACACATTAATGCAAATTTTCTGGTTCTCTAAGACCAACGCTCGGATACCAACTGAAATGTCCCGTTCTTATTGATTAAAAACGTTCCATATTAATTGATTTCGTGGCGAGGTTTTGACCTCTATATGAGACGTTTTTCAAAGACTGCATTCATTTTTAAAACAAACCATAACCTTTATTTCATAAATAAAGGTTTAAAAGCTTTACGTAGATTATCAAATAATGATAATCTAAAATATCCTGTTTACACACGACCATTACATAATGGTTTACAATACAAATATGTTACATCGAAATCAGTTTCTTGAATGCAGTTTTTACACAATATCATACAAACATGGACTCCAAATCTTGTCCTTATTTTAGTATGCAACTGCGGAAGCTCTTAGTATTCACCTGAGAATAAACATGCTTTAAACGTCAACAAAAATGTTGGTGAGTTATAGGTTTAACCTATATGTATCAAATCGTAACAATAGACCACAAGATTTCATATTTCAATACACATCCCATACATAGAGATAAAAATCATTCATATGGTGAACACCTGGTAACCGACATTAACAAGATGCATATATATAAGAATATCCCCATCATTCCGGGACACCCTTCGGATATGATATAAATTTCGAAGTACTAAAGCATCCGGTACTTTGGATGGGGTTTGTTAGGCCCAATAGATCTATCTTTAGGATTCGCGTCAATTAGGGTTTCTGTTCCCTAATTCTTAGATTACCAGACTTAATAAAAAAGGGGCATATTCGATTTCGATAATTCAACCATAGAATGTAGTTTCACGTACTTGTGTCTATTTTGTAAATCATTTATAAAACCTGCATGTATTCTCATCCCAAAAATATTAGATTTTAAAAGTGGGACTATAACTCACTTTCACAGATTTTTACTTCGTCGGGAAGTAAGACTTGGCCACTGGTTGATTCACGAACCTATAATAATATATACATATATATTAAAGTATGTTTAAAATATATTTACAACACTTATAATATATTTTGATGTTTTAAGTTTATTAAGTCAGCTGTCCTCGTTAGTAACCTACAACTAGTTGTCCACAGTTAGATGTACAAAAATAAATCGATAAATATTATCTTGAATCAATCCACGACCCAGTGTATACGTATCTCAGTATTGATCACAACTCAAACAATATATATTTTGGAATCAACCTCAACCCTGTATAGCTAACTCCAACATTAATATATAGAGTATCTATGGTTGTTCCGAAATATATATAGATGTGTCGACATGATAGGTCGAAACATTGTATACGTGTCTATGGTATCTCAAGATTACATAATATACAATACAAGTTGATTAAGTTATGGTTGGAATAGATTTGTTACCAATTTTCACGTAGCTAAAATGAGAAAAATTATCCAATCTTGTTTTACCCATAACTTCTTCATTTTAAATCCGTTTTGAGTGAATCAAATTGCTATGGTTTCATATTGAACTCTATTTTATGAATCTAAACAGAAAAGTATAGGTTTATAGTCGGAAAAATAAGTTACAAGTCATTTTTGTAAAGGTAGTCATTTCAGTCGAAAGAACGACGTCTAGATGACCATTTTAGAAAACATACTTCCACTTTGAGTTTAACCATAATTTTTGGATATAGTTTCATGTTCATAATAAAAATCATTTTCTCAGAATAACAACTTTTAAATCAAAGTTTATCATAGTTTTTAATTAACTAACCCAAAACAGCCCGCGGTGTTACTACAACGGCGTAAATCCGGTTTTACGGTGTTTTTCGTGTTTACAGGTTTTAAATCATTAAGTTAGCATATCATATAGATATAGAACATGTGTGTAGTTAATTTTAAAAGTCAAGTTAGAAGGATTAACTTTTGTTTGCGAACAAGTTTAGAATTAACTAAACTATGTTCTAGTGATTACGAGTTTAAACCTTCGAATAAGATAGTTTTATATATATGAATCAAATGATGTTATGAACATCATTACTACCTCAAGTTTAGTAGGTAAACCTACTGGAAGTGACAAGAAATGATCTAGCTTCAAAGGATCTTGGATGGCTTGAAAGTTCTTGAAGTAGGATCATGACACAAAAACAAGTTCAAGTAAGATTTTACTCGAATTAAGATAGTTTATAGTTATAGAAATTGAATCAAAGTTTGAATATGAATATTACCTTGAATAAGAAAGATAACCTACTATATATAACAAAGGTTTCTTGATCTTAGATGATTACTTGGAATGGATTAGAAAGCTTGGAAGTAAATTAGTAAATTTGAAGGGATTTTTGAAGTGTTCTTGAAGTGTTCTTCCTATGATGATTATAGCTTGATTCTTGAAGTGATTTTTGATGAAGATGATGATTAACTACTGGAAAAATACGTTCATAATAGTGTGTGTGTGTTGAGAGAGAATTAGAAAGAGAATTGGAAGTGAAATGGAGTGAATGATGAGTGGTAATTGGTGAGTGGTGAGTGGGGTTAAAAGGAGTTCTAGTTAGTTGACTAGCTCATGGTAGAAGTAAAAATTGATTAGTCATACATGACATAATCAAGAGTGGAATCCCATGCTAGTTCCTATTGGTATATACTCATAGTAAGTACGTTTTGAAGCTGTGTATAATACGGGTAAGAATACGACTAGAATTCTTGATGAAAGAAAAGAATGGAAAAGTAACTGTAACCATTTTTGTTAAGTATGAGTGTTTTGATATATGTCTTGAAGTCTTCCAAAAGTATTTTAATACATCTAAATACACTACATGTATATACATTTTAACTGAGTCGTTAAGTCATCGTTAGTCGTTACATGTAAGTGTTGTTTTGAAACCTTTAAGTTAACGATCTCAATTAATGTTGTTAACCCATTGTTTATTATATCTAATGAGATGTTAAATTATTATATTATCATGATATTATGATATATTAATATATCTTAATATGATATATATACATTTAAATGTCGTTACAACGATAATCGTTACATATATGTCTCGTTTCGAAATCCTTAAGTTAGTAGTCTTGTTTATATGTATATAACTCATTGTTAATATACTTATGGAGATACTTACTTATCATAATCTCATGTTAACCATATGTATATCCATATATATATCGTCATGTCATTTTTACAAGTTTTAACGTTCGTGAATCGCCGGTCAACTTGGGTGGTCAATTGTCTATATGAAACATATTTCAATTAATCAAGTCTTAACAAGTTTGATTGCTTAACATGTTGGAAACATTTAATCATGTAAATATCAATCTCAATTAATATATATAAACATGGAAAAGTTCGGGTCACTACAAATGGCTCCTCCAGCTACTAGACAAAAACAATTGAACACAGAAGAACTTCAAGCTTTTACTGCAAATATGGCTGCAGTGGTGAATGCAATGAACAACAATGACCAATCGGGTTCTAGCAGTGGAGGAAACAATGGCAACCGGGTAGGATGTTCCTACAAAGCTTTTATGGCCTGCAAACCCAATGAGTTTGAAGGAACTGAAGGACCCGTTGGACTAAAGCGGTGGACAGAGAAGGTTGATGTAGTGACCCGAACTTTTCCATGTTTATATATATTAATTGAGATTGATATTTACATGATTAAATGTTTCCAACATGTTAAGCAATCAAACTTGTTAAAACTTGATTAATTGAAATATGTTTCATATAGACAATTGACCACCCAAGTTGACCGGTGATTCACGAACGTTAAAACTTGTAAAAACTATACGATGACATATATATGGTTATATATACAGTTAACATGTTTTTATTATAAGTATGTATCTCATTAGGTATTTTAACAATGAGTTATATACATAAAAATGAGACTATTAATTTAAGAAACTCGAAAACGATATATATAACGATTATCGTTATAACAACGTCTTACTAGGTACATATGAATCATATTAAGATATTGATACACTTGGTTAATTATGTTAAATGATAAGTAAATATATTATTAAGTGTATTAACAATGAAATACATATGTAAAAATAAGACTACTAACTTAATGATTTCGAAACGAGACATATATGTAACGATTATCGTTGTAACGACATTTAACTGTATATACATCACATTAAGATATATTATATATCATAATATCATGATAATATAACAATTTAACATCTCATTTGTTATAATAAACAATGGGTTAACAACATTCAACAAGATTGTTAACCTAAAGGTTTCAAAACAACATTTACATGTAACGACTAACGATGACTTAACGACTCAGTTAAAATGTATATACATGTAGTGTTTTAATATGTATTCATACACTTTTGAAAGACTTCAAGACAATTATCAAAATACTTCTACTTAACAAAAATGCTTACAATTACATCCTCGTTCAGTTTCATCAACAATTCTACTCGTATGCACCCGTATTCGTACTCGTACAATACACAGCTTTTAGATGTATGTACTATTGGTATATACACTCTAATGATCAGCTCTTAGCAGCCCATGTGAGTCACCTAACACATGTGGGAACCATCATTTGGCAACTAGCATGAAATATCTCATAAAATTACAAAAATATGAGTAATCATTCATGACTTATTTACATGAAAACAAAATTACATATCCTTTATATCTAATCCATACACCAACGACCAAAAACACCTACAAACACTTTCATTCTTCAATTTTCTTCATCTAATTGATCTCTCTCAAGTTCTATCTTCAAGTTCTAAGTGTTCTTCATATATTTTACAAGTTCTAGTTACATAAAATCAAGAATACTTTCAAGTTTGCTAGCTCACTTCCAATCTTGTAAGGTGATCATCCAACCTCAAGAAATCTTTGTTTCTTATAGTAGGTTATCATTCTAATACAAGGTAATAATCATATTCAAACTTTGGTTCAATTTCTATAACTATAACAATCTTATTTCAAGTGATGATCTTACTTGAACTTGTTTTCGTGTCATGATTCTGCTTCAAGAACTTCGAGCCATCCAAGGATCCGTTGAAGCTAGATCCATTTTTCTCTTTTTCCAGTAGGTTTATCCAAGGAACTTAAGGTAGTAATGAAGTTCATAACATCATTCGATTCATACATATAAAGCTATCTTATTCGAAGGTTTAAACTTGTAATCACTAGAACATAGTTTAGTTAATTCTAAACTTGTTCGCAAACAAAAGTTAATCCTTCTAACTTGACTTTTAAAATCAACTAAACACATGTTCTATATCTATATGATATGCTAACTTAATGATTTAAAACCTGGAAACACGAAAAACACCGTAAAACCGGATTTACGCCGTCGTAGTAACACCGCGGGCTGTTTTGGGTTAGTTAATTAAAAACTATGATAAACTTTGATTTAAAAGTTGTTATTCTGAGAAAATGATTTTTATTATGAACATGAAACTATATCCAAAAATTATGGTTAAACTCAAAGTGGAAGTATGTTTTCTAAAATGGTCATCTAGACGTCGTTCTTTCAACTGAAATGACTACCTTTACAAAAATGACTTGTAACTTATTTTTCCGACTATAAACCTATACTTTTTCTGTTTATATTCATAAAATAGAGTTCAATATGAAACCATAGCAATTTGATTCACTCAAAACGGATTTAAAATGAAGAAGTTATGGGTAAAACAAGATTGGATAATTTTTCTCATTTTAGCTACGTGAAAATTGGTAACAAATCTATTCCAACCATAACTTAATCAACTTGTATTGTATATTATGTAATCTTGAGATACCATAGACACGTATACAATGTTTCGACCTATCATGTCGACACATCTATATATATTTCGGAACAACCATAGACACTCTATATGTGAATGTTAGAGTTAGCTATACAGGGTTGAGGTTGATTCCAAAATATATATAGTTTGAGTTGTGATCAATACTGAGATACGTATACACTGGGTCGTGGATTGATTCAAGATAATATTTATCGATTTATTTCTGTACATCTAACTGTGGACAACTAGTTGTAGGTTACTAACGAGGACAGCTGACTTAATAAACTTAAAACATCAAAATATATTAAAAGTGTTGTAAATATATTTTGAACATACTTTGATATATATGTATATATTGTTATAGGTTCGTGAATCAACCAGTGGCCAAGTCTTACTTCCCGACAAAGTAAAAATCTGTGAAAGTGAGTTATAGTCCCACTTTTAAAATCTAATATTTTTGGGATGAGAATACATGCAGGTTTTATAAATGATTTACAAAATAGACACAAGTACGTGAAACTACATTCTATGGTTGAATTATCGAAATCGAATATGCCCCTTTTTATTAAGTTTGGTAATCTAAGAATTAGGGAACATACACCCTAATTGACGCGAATCCTAAAGATAGATCTATCGGGCCCAACAATCCCCATCCAAAGTACCGGATGCTTTAGTACTTCGAAATTTATATCATATCCGAAGGGTGTCCCGGAATGATGGGGATATTCTTATATATGCATCTTGTTAATGTCGGTTACCAGGTGTTCACCATATGAATGATTTTTATCTCTATGTATGGGATGTGTATTGAAATATGAAATCTTGTGGTCTATTATTATGATTTGATATATATAGGTTAAACCTATAACTCACCAACATTTTTGTTGACGTTTTAAGCATGTTTATTCTCAGGTGATTATTAAGAGCTTCCGCTGTCGCATACTTAAATAAGGACGAGATTTGGAGTCCATGCTTGTATGATATTGTGTAAAAACTGCATTCAAGAAATTTATTTTGTTGTAACATATTTGTATTGTAAACCATTATGTAATGGTCGTGTGTAAACAGGATATTTTAGATTATCATTATTTGATAATCTACGTAAAGCTTTTTAAAACCTTTATCTATGAAATAAAGGTTATGGTTTGTTTTAAAAATGAATGCAGTCTTTGAAAAATGTCTCATATAGAGGTCAAAACCTCGCAACGAAATCAATTAATATGGAACATTTTTAATCAATAAGAACGGGACATTTCAGTTGGTATCCGAGCGTTGGTCTTAGAGAACCAGAATTTTGCATTAGTGTGTCTTATCGAGTTTGTTAGGATGCATTAGTGAGTCTGGACTTCGACCGTGTTTACTTGAAAAATGATTGCTTAACAAATTTTGTTGGAAACTATATATTTTTAACATGTGAATATTATGTGATATATTAATCTCTTAACGCGTTTGATATTATGTGATAGATGTCTACCTCTAGAACAAGTCCCATTGACTCACCTAATAATAATGAAGAGTCAAATGTAAATTGGAATGATTCGTGGACTGATTCACAAGTTCCCGAAGAGGAACCGGAAGAAGAGTCGGAACCAGAAGAAGAATCGGAACCGGAAGAAGAATCGGAACCGGATGAAGAAATAGAACCGGTGGGGGAAATAATAAAACGGTTAAGTAAAAGAAAATCCTCAACCAACTGACCAAGGTTAATTATGGTCAATGGTGTTTCCGCCAAGGAAGAAAAATATTGGGAGGATTACCAATTCTCCGATGAATCGGATTCCGACGAGAATTCCGACGATGTTATAGAAATTACCCCAACTGAATTTAAAAAGGCAAAAGAAAATAATAAGGGAAAGGGCATAAAAATAGAGAAATCTAATTCCAACCCCGATGAACTTTATATGTATCGTCAACCCCCGAAGTCCTTAATTTGTAACAATGACCCGGGAACCTCTAAACCATCAGGTTTTTCTAAACCGTTGTGGAAAACGACAGTTAGTATTAGGGGAACATCATATATCCCTAGAAACTTGGCAAAACGAACCAAAACCGAAGAAGAAGAAACGAGCGAGTCGGAATAAGATAGTTGTATTCGTGTGGTGTAATATATGTAATATAGTGTGCTTATGCTTTATGATATATGTAAAAATTGCTTGTATTAATAAGTATTTTTTTATGAATCTAACTCTTGTCTATTTTACAGTTTAAAAACACAAAATGGATAGACAACCCAATATTTTAAGAGACCTACCCGGAGACATGATTGATGAAATCTTGTCTAGAGTCGGCCAGAATTCCTCGGCACAACTATTTAAGGCGAGATCAGTTTGTAAGACATTCGAAGAACGTTCCAAGAATGTCTTGGTTTATAAGAGACTTTCGTTTGAAAGATGGGGGATATCACATTGGGAAACCCATAAGTTACGATGTGTTTACTTTGACGCATATATTACGGGGAACCCAAATACTATTTTACGCAACGGGTTAAGAAATTATTTTGACTCAATATATCCGAATATTGGACTTCGTGATTAAGAAAAAGCGGCTAACATACAACATAAAGAAGCATGTTATGCTTACGGATTAGTAATGTTCGCTTCTCACCAAAGTGAGAACAAGAACATCGGGCTACAACTATTAAACAAAACGTTTCCACAAGTGACGGAATCGGTAATTGGGGTAAGAAATGAGGTTTTTAGATTGTTACGGGACTGTTGGACATTACATAACCCTCGTCCCTTTGACGACGTTACAACACGCTGTCTTATCAACGGCCATAACGGTTATGTTCCACAAGACCAAGGATGGGAAGTAATCCTAGTAAAACCAGAATGAATGACTTGTTTCTGGACGTATGAATTACGTGTCTTTATTGCCTTTGCTGAACGACTTGTGTACTAGCTAGAATTATCTTCACAACTATCTTGTATCAAAGTTATTGTGTGCTATATTTCATGCTTTATGTAAAATAAGCGGTATTGTAAGTTTGTAAAATATTGTATAAAAGTTTGAACGCGAAATATTATTATAATCAGTTTTTCATATAGAATTGTAGTAGTTGAATTGTGTATTAGCTACTAAGTATGAACTTAACGGGTAGGTACTACCCGAATTTAAACTTATAAAACGCTAATATGAAGAAAAAGCTTTTATAAATGAGTTCATATTATGCTACGAAATACTATTAACTACTCTTAATATTCTGTATGATTAACTTGTTCCATTTGACTATTTTGAAGGAAATGGCACCGACTACTCGACACACCGTGAATATGAATGAAGAGGAATTCCGTACTTTTCTAGCTTCGAACATAGCCGCAGTACAGGCTGCGCTACATACCAAAAATAACCTTGGATCTAGCAGTATAGGAAATCGTGTAGGATGCACCTACAAAGAATTCACTGCCTGCAAACCTTTGGAATTTGATGGAACCGAAGGACCGATCGGATTGAAACGGTGGACCGAGAAGGTCGAATCGGTGTTTGCCATAAGTAAGTGTACTGAAGAGGACAAAGTAAAGTACGCTACGTATACCTTCACAGGTTCTGCGTTAACATGGTGGAATACCTATCTAGAGCAAGTGGGACAAGACGATGCGTACGCACTACCGTGGTCAGCATTCAAGCACTTGATGAACGAGAAGTATCGTCCCAGAATCGAGGTCAATAAGCTCAAGACAAAACTTAGAGGGTTACGAACCCAAGGATTTGATATTACCACGTACGAAAGACGATTCACAGAATTGTGCCTATTGTGTCCGGGAGCATTCAAAGATGAGGAAGAGAAGATCGACGCGTTTGTGAAAGGATTACCGGAAATAATCCAAGAAGATATAAGTTCACACGAGCCCGCCTCCATACAACAGGCATGTAGAATGGCTCACAAACTAGTGAACCAAATTGAAGAAAGAATTAAAGAACAGACTGCTGAAGAGGCCAATGTGAAGCAAGTCAAAAGAAAGTGGGAGGAAAACGGTGATAAGAATCACCAATACAACAACAGCAGCAATTACAACAATAATCGCAACAATTATCCCAACAATCGCAACAGCAATCGCAAATACAACAAACGGCCCAACAACAACAACAACAACAACAACAACAGCAACTATAACAATCATTCCAACAACAATAATAACCGCAACAACAACAACAATCAGAAGCAGCTATGCCAAAGGTGTGAAAAGTATCATTCGGGGTTCTGCACCAAATTTTGCAACAAGTGTAAAAGATATGGTCATAGCGCGGCGTAGTGTGAGGTCTACGGACCAGGGGTTAATAGAACGAAAGGAACAAATGGTGTCGGAATGAGTAATGGCGGAGCAAGTAGTGTCGGAGCAATTTATGCCAATGTAGTTTGTTATAAATGTGAAAAACCGGGCCACATTATTAGAAATTTCCCGAACCAGGAGAACACGAATGGACAAGGCCGCGGAAGAGTTTTCAATATTAATGCGGCAGAGGCACAGGAAGACCCGGAGCTTGTTACGGGTACGTTTCTTATTGACAATAAATCTGCTTACGTTTTATTTGATTCGGGTGCGGATAGAAGCTATATGAGTAGAGATTTTTGTGCTAAATTAAGTTGTCCATTGACGCCTTTGGATAGTAAATTTTTACTCGAATTAGCAAATGGTAAATTAATTTCAGCAGATAATATATGTCGGAATCGAGAAATTAAACTGGTTAGCGAAACATTTAAGATTGACTTGATACCAGTAGAGTTAGGGAGTTTTGATGTGATAATCGGTATGGACTGGTTGAAAGAAGTGAAAGCAGAGATCGTTTGTTACAAAAACGCAATTCGCATTATACGAGAAAAAGGAAAACCCTTAATGGTGTACGGAGAAAAGGGCAACACGAAGCTACATCTTATTAGTAATTTGAAGGCACAAAAACTAATAAGAAAAGGTTGCTATGCTGTTCTAGCACACGTCGAGAAAGTACAAACTGAAGAAAAGAGCATCAATGATGTTCCCGTCTCAAAAGAATTTCCCGATGTATTTCCGAAAGAATTACCGGGATTACCCCCACATCGATCCGTTGAATTTCAAATAGATCTTGTACCAGGAGCTGTACCAATAGCTCGTGCTCCTTACAGACTCGCACCCAGCGAGATGAAAGAACTGCAAAGCCAATTACAAGAACTTTTAGAGCGTGGTTTCATTCGACCAAGCACATCACCGTGGGGAGATCCTGTTTGTTTGTCAAGAAGAAAGATGGTACATTCAGGTTGTGTATCGACTACCGAGAGTTGAACAAACTTACCATCAAGAACCGCTACCCACTACCAAGAATCGACGACTTATTTGATCAACTACAAGGCTCGTCTGTTTATTCAAAGATTGACTTACGTTCCGGGTATCATCAAATGCGGGTGAAAGAAGATGATATTCCAAAGACTGCTTTCAGAACACGTTACGGTCATTATGAGTTTATGGTCATGCCGTTTGGTTTAACTAATGCACCAGCTTATGGACCTTATGAACCGAGTGTGTGGACCATACCTTGACAAGTTTGTCATTGTTTTCATTGATGACATACTTATTTACTCAAAGAATGACCAAGAACATGGTGAACATTTGAGAAAGGTGTTAGAAGTATTGAGGATGGAAGAATTGTACGCTAAGTTTTCAAAGTGTGCATTTTGGTTGGAAGAAGTTCAATTCCTCGGTCACATAGTGAACAAAGAAGGTATTAAGGTGGATCCGGCAAAGATAGAAACTGTTGAAAAGTGGGAAACCCCGAAAACTCTGAAACACATACGCCAGTTTTTAGGACTAGCTGGTTACTACAGAAGGTTCATCCAAGACTTTTCCAGAATAGCAAAACCCTTGACTGCATTAACGTATAAACGGAAGAAATTTGAATGGAAGGATGAACAAGAGAAAGCGTTTCAGTTATTGAAGAAAAAGCTAACTACGGCACCTATATTGTTATTGCCTGAAGGGAATGATGATTTTGTGATTTATTGTGATGCATCAAAGCAAGGTCTCGGTTGTGTATTAATGCAACGAACGAAGGTGATTGCTTATGCCTCTAGACAATTGAAGATTCACGAGCAAAATTATACGACGCATGATTTGGAATTAGGCGCGGTTGTTTTTGCATTAAAGACTTGGAGGCACTACTTATATGGGGTCAAAAGTATTATATATACCGACCACAAAAGTCTTCAACACATATTTAATCAGAAACAACTGAATATGAGGCAGCGTAGGTGGATTGAATTGTTGAATGATTACGACTTTGAGATTCGTTACCACTCGGGGAAGGCAAATGTGGTAGCCGATGCCTTGAGCAGGAAGGACAGAGAACCCATTCGAGTAAAATCTATGAATATAATGATTCATAATAACCTTACTACTCAAATAAAGGAGGCGCAACAATGAGTTTTAAAAGAGGGAAATTTAAAGGATGAAATACCCAAAGGATCGGAGAAGCATCTTAATATTCGGGAAGACAGAACCCGGTATAGGGCTGAAAGGATTTGGGTACCAAAATTTGGAGATATGAGAGAAATGGTACTTAGAGAAGCTCATAAAACCAGATACTCAATACATCCTGGAACGGGGAAGATGTACAAGGATCTCAAGAAACATTTTTGGTGGCCGGGTATGAAAGCCGATGTTGCTAAATACATAGGAGAATGTTTGACGTGTTCTAAGGTCAAAGCTGAGCATCAGAAACCATCAAGTCTACTTCAACAACCCAAAATCCCAGAATGGAAATGGGAAAACATTACCATGGATTTCATCACTAAATTGCCAAGGACTGCAAGTGGTTTTGATACTATTTGGGTAATAGTTGATCGTCTCACCAAATCAGCACACTTCCTGCCAATAAGAGAAGATGACAAGATGGAGAAGTTAGCACGACTGTATTTGAAGGAAGTCGTCTCCAGACATGGAATACCAATCTCTATTATCTCTGATAGGGATGGCAGATTTATTTCAAGATTCTGGCAGACATTACAGCAAGCATTAGGAACTCGTCTAGACATGAGTACTGCCTATCATCCACAAACTGATGGGCAGAGCGAAAGGACGATACAAACGCTTGAAGACATGCTACGAGCATGTGTTATTGATTTCGGAAACAGTTGGGATCGACATCTACCGTTAGCAGAATTTTCCTACAACAACAGCTACCATTCAAGCATTGAGATGGCGCCGTTTGAAGCACTTTATGGTAGAAAGTGCAGGTCTCCGATTTGTTGGAGTGAAGTGGGGGATAGACAGATTACGGGTCTGGAGATTATACAAGAAACTACCGAGAAGATCATCCAAATTCAACAACGGTTGAAAACCGCCCAAAGTCGACAAAAGAGCTACGCTGACATTAAAAGAAAAGATATAGAATTTGAAATTGGAGAGATGGTCATGCTTAAAGTTGCACCTTGGAAAGGCGTTGTTCGATTTGGTAAACGAGGGAAATTAAATCCAAGGTATATTGGACCATTCAAGATTATTGATCGTGTCGGACCAGTAGCTTACCGACTTGAGTTACCTCAACAACTCGCGGCTGTACATAACACTTTCCAAGTATCGAATTTGAAGAAATGTTTTTCTAAAGAAGATCTCACTATTCCGTTAGATGAAATCCAAATCAACGAAAAACTTCAATTCATCGAAGAACCCGTCGAAATAATGGATCGTGAGGTTAAAAGACTTAAGCAAAACAAGATACCAATTGTTAAGTTTCGATGGAATGCTCGTAGAGGACCCGAGTTCACCTGGGAGCGTGAAGATCAGATGAAGAAGAAATACCCGCATCTATTTCCAGAAGATTCGTCAACACCTTCAACAGCTTAAAATTTCGGGACGAAATTTATTTAACGGGTAGGTACTGTAGTGACCCGAACTTTTCCATGTTTATATATATTAATTGAGATTGATATTTACATGATTAAATGTTTCCAACATGTTAAGCAATCAAACTTATTAAAACTTGATTAATTGAAATATGTTTCATATAGACAATTGACCACCCAAGTTGACCGGTGATTCACGAACGTTAAAACTTGTAAAAACTATACGATGACATATATATGGTTATATATATAGTTAACATGTTTTTATTATAAGTATGTATCTCATTAGGTATTTTAACAATGAGTTATATACATAAAAATGAGACTATTAATTTAAGAAACTCGAAAACGATATATATAACGATTATCGTTATAACAACGTCTTACTAGGTACATATGAATCATATTAAGATATTGATACACTTGGTTAATTATGTTAAATGATAAGTAAATATATTATTAAGTGTATTAACAATGAAATACATATGTAAAAATAAGACTACTAACTTAATGATTTCGAAACGAGACATATATGTAACGATTATCGTTGTAACGACATTTAACTGTATATACATCATACTAAGATATATTATATATCATAATATCATGATAATATAACAATTTAACATCTCATTTGTTATAATAAACAATGGGTTAACAACATTCAACAAGATTGTTAACCTAAAGGTTTCAAAACAACATTTACATGTAACGACTAACGATGACTTAACGACTCAGTTAAAATGTATATACATGTAGTGTTTTAATATGTATTCATACACTTTTGAAAGACTTCAAGACACTTATCAAAATACTTCTACTTAACAAAAATGCTTACAATTACATCCTCGTTCAGTTTCATCAACAATTCTACTCGTATGCACCTGTATTCGTACTCGTACAATACACAGCTTTTAGATGTATGTACTATTGGTATATACACTCCAATGATCATCTCTTAGCAGCCCATGTGAGTCACCTAACATATGTGGGAACCATCATTTGGCAACTAGCATGAAATATCTCATAAAATTACAAAAATATGAGTAATCATTCATGACTTATTTACATGAAAACAAAATTACATATCCTTTATATCTAATCCATACACCAACGACCAAAAACACCTACAAACACTTTCATTCTTCAATTTTCTTCATCTAATTGATCTCTCTCAAGTTCTATCTTCAAGTTCTAAGTGTTCTTCATATATTTTACAAGTTCTAGTTACATAAAATCAAGAATACTTTCAAGTTTGCTAGCTCACTTCCAATCTTGTAAGGTGATCATCCAACCTCAAGAAATCTTTGTTTCTTACAGTAGGTTATCATTCTAATACAAGGTAATAATCATATTCAAACTTTGGTTCAATTTCTATAACTATAACAATCTTATTTCAAGTGATGATCTTACTTGAACTTGTTTTCGTGTCATGATTCTGCTTCAAGAACTTCGAGCCATCCAAGGATCCGTTGAAGCTAGATCCATTTTTCTCTTTTCCAGTAGGTTTATCCAAGGAACTTAAGGTAGTAATGATGTTCATAACATCATTCGATTCATACATATAAAGCTATCTTATTCGAAGGTTTAAACTTGTAATCACTAGAACATAGTTTAGTTAATTCTAAACTTGTTCGCAAACAAAAGTTAATCCTTCTAACTTGACTTTTAAAATCAACTAAACACATGTTCTATATCTATATGATATGCTAACTTAATGATTTAAAACCTGGAAACACGAAAAACACCGTAAAACCGGATTTACGCCGTCGTAGTAACACCGCGGGCTGTTTTGGGTTAGTTAATTAAAAACTATGATAAACTTTGATTTAAAAGTTGTTATTCTGAGAAAATGATTTTTATTATGAACATGAAACTATATCCAAAAATTATGGTTAAACTCAAAGTGGAAGTATGTTTTCTAAAATGGTCATCTAGACGTCCTTCTTTCAACTGAAATGACTACCTTTACAAAAATGACTTGTAACTTATTTTTCCGACTATAAACCTATACTTTTTCTGTTTAGATTCATAAAATAGAGTTCAATATGAAACCATAGCAATTTGATTCACTCAAAACGGATTTAAAATGAAGAAGTTATGGGTAAAACAAGATTGGATAATTTTTCTCATTTTAGCTACGTGAAAATTGGTAACAAATCTATTCCAACCATAACTTAATCAACTTGTATTGTATATTATGTAATCTTGAGATACCATAGACACGTATACAATGTTTCGACCTATCATGTCGACACATCTATATATATTTCAGAACAACCATAGACACTCTATATGTGAATGTTGGAGTTAGCTATACAGGGTTGAGGTTGATTCCAAAATATATATAGTTTGAGTTATGATCAATACTGAGATACGTATACACTGGGTCGTGGATTGATTCAAGATAATATTTATCGATTTATTTCTGTACATCTAACTATGGACAACTAGTTGTAGGTTACTAACGAGGACAGCTAACTTAATAAACTTAAAACATCAAAATATATTAAAAGTGTTGTAAATATATTTTGAACATACTTTGATATATATGTATATATTGTTATAGGTTCGTGAATCAACCAGTGGCCAAGTCTTACTTCCCGACGAAGTAAAAATCTGTGAAAGTGAGTTATAGTCCCACTTTTAAAATCTAATATTTTTGGGATGAGAATACATGCAGGTTTTATAAATGATTTACAAAATAGACACAAGTACGTGAAACTACATTCTATGGTTGAATTATCGAAATCGAATATGCCCCTTTTTATTAAGTCTGGTAATCTAAGAATTAGGGAACAGACACCCTAATTGACGTGAATCCTAAAGATAGATCTATCGGGCCCAACAAGCCCCATCCAAAGTACCGGATGCTTTAGTACTTCGAAATTTATATCATATCCGAAGGGTGTCCCGGAATGATGGGGATATTCTTATATATGCATCTTGTTAATGTCGGTTACCAGGTGTTCACCATATGAATGATTTTTATCTCTATGTATGGGATGTGTATTGAAATATGAAATCTTGTGGTCTATTATTATGATTTGATATATATAGGTTAAACCTATAACTCACCAACATTTTTGTTGACGTTTTAAGCATGTTTATTCTCAGGTGATTAATAAGAGCTTCCGCTGTCGCATACTTAAATAAGGACGAGATTTGGAGTCCATGCTTGTATGATATTGTGTAAAAACTGCATTCAAGAAATTTATTTTGTTGTAACATATTTGTATTGTAAACCATTATGTAATGGTCGTGTGTAAACAGGATATTTTAGATTATCATTATTTGATAATCTACGTAAAGCTTTTTAAAACCTTTATCTATGAAATAAAGGTTATGGTTTATTTTAAAAATGAATGCAGTCTTTGAAAAACGTCTCATATAGAGCTCATAACCTCGCAACGAAATCAATTAATATGGAACGTTTTTAATCAATAAGAACGGGACATTTCAGTTGAAGCCGTGTTCGCAATCAGCAACTGCGCAGAAGAGGATAAAGTTAAGTATGCCACACATACTTTTAGGGGTACTGCTTTGACATGGTGGAATACCTACATGGATTACGTAGGACAGAATAACGCCTACGCACTTTCATGGTCCGCTTTCAAGCACATGATGAAGGAAG
The DNA here is from genome assembly GCF_046630445.1 of Rutidosis leptorrhynchoides. Classification (NCBI taxonomy): domain Eukaryota; kingdom Viridiplantae; phylum Streptophyta; class Magnoliopsida; order Asterales; family Asteraceae; genus Rutidosis; species Rutidosis leptorrhynchoides. The sequence continues at coordinate 204,357,564 of NC_092339.1, forward strand.
AGTACCGTCCCAGAACCGAAATCAACAAGCTCAAGGCAGAGCTTAAAGCACTGACAACCCAAGGGTTAGATGTCACTAGCTACGAGCGACGTTTCAATGAACTGGCTTTAATGTGTCCTGGAGCATTTGAGGACGAAGAAGCCAAAATTGAAGCATTCATAAAAGGGTTGCCGGAACGAATCCAAGAGCATGTAGGTTCTAACAACCCTGCAACAATGCAGAAAGCGAGCCGTATAGCCCACAAATTGATAGGCCAAATTACAGGAAGGATAAAGAAAGAAACGGCCGAGGAGGACATAATGAAACAGGGAAAAAGAAAGTTGGAGGAAAGCAGTGATCAGGGTCATCGGTACAACAACAACAATCAAAACAACAACAACAACAATCGCAACCACCCCAACAATAACAATAATCGCAACAACAACCGCAACAATAACCGCAACAACCATCCCAATAATAATTACAACAACAACAACCGCAACCAAAAATACAACAACAACAACCCCAATCCCAACAATAACAACAACAAACGTCTCAACAACAATAACCCTAACAACAACAACAACAACAACAACAACAATAACAACAAAAGGCAAAGAACTATATGCCCCAAGTGTGATACGTTTCATCCGGAATGGTTTTGTAGAGAATTATGTACCAAATGTAATAGGAATGGCCATATTGCGGCAAAGTGTGAAGTCTACGGACCAAATAGAAGCAAACGGGTAAATAATGCCGGAACAAATAATAACGGCGTTGTTTGCTATGGATGTGGAAAATCGGGCCATACCATAAACCAGTGCTGGAATGGAAATAGGCAGGGCCGTGGGAGAGCCTTCAACATTAATGGGGAGAAAGCACAGGAAGACCCGGAGTTTGTTACGAGTACGTTTCTTATCAACAATACACCTGCCTATGTTTTATTTGATTCGGGTGCCAATAGAAGTTATATGAGTAGAGAATTTTGTGCCAAATTAAATTGCCCGTTAACGCCTTTGGATAAAAAGTGTATAGTTGAAGTAGCAAACGGTAAACTAATTAAGGTTGATAAAATTTGCCGAAATCTAAAAATTAGTTTAGTTAGCGAAATGTTTGCAATTGATTTAATACCGGTGGAATTGGGAAGCTTCGACTTAATTATTGGAATGGACTGGATGTCCAAGGTGAAAGCCGAAGTTATTTGTCATGAGAAGGCGATTCGCATTCCGAGAGAAAACGGGTTACCCTTAGTGGTGTACGGAGAAAAGGGTAATGCCAAATTAAATCTTATTAGTAGTTTGAAGGCGTGCAAACTAATAAGAAAAGGTTGCTATGCCGTATTAGCACACATCGAGAAGGTTGAAAAAGAAGAAAAGAAAATCGATGACGTTCCCGTTGCAAGAGAATTTCCTGAGGTGTTTCTGGACAAATTACCGGGACTACCTCCACACCGATCAGTTGAATTCTAAATAGATCTTGTACCGGGAGCCGCACCAATAGTTCGTGCTCCATATAGACTTGCGCCCACCGAAATGAAAGAATTACAAAGTCAGCTACAAGAATTATTATAACGTGGTTTTATCCGACAGAGTACGTCACCATGGGGAGCTCCAATTTTGTTCGTTAAAAAGAAAGATGGGTCTTTTCGCATGTGTATCGATTACCGTGAGCTGAACAAAGTCACCATTAAAAACCAATACCCTTTACCCCGAATCGACGACCTATTTGATCAACTCCAAGGTTCGAGCGTATACTCCAAAATCGACTTAAGGTTGGGTTATCATCAACTGAGGGTTAAAGAAGCCGATATACCAAAAACAGCCTTCAGAACTCGTTATGGCCATTACGAATTCATGGTTATGCCATTCGGTCTAACCAATGCACCTGCAGTTTTCATGGATCTCATGCACCGAGTATGTAGTCCATATTTAGATAAGTTTGTTATTGTCTTTATTGATAACATTCTTATCTATTCGAAGAATAACCAAGAACACGAACAACACTTGAGACTTGTGTTAGAATTGTTAAGAAAAGAACAGCTTTATGCAAAATTCTATAAGTGCGCTTTTTGGTTAAATGAAGTACAATTTCTTGGCCACCTAGTCAGTAGTAATGGAATCAAAGTTGATCCCGCCATGATCGAAGCCATCAAAAATTAGGAAACCCCGAAAACTCCAACGCAAATACGTCAATTTTTGGGTTTAGCCGGTTATTATAGGAGATTTATTCAAGATTTCTCCTGAGTAGCCAAACCTTTAACTGCCTTGACACATAAGGGGAAGAAGTATGAATGGACTTCCGAACAAGAGGGTGCCTTCCAATTGTTGAAAAAGAAGTTGACTACGTCACCTATTTTATCGTTACCTGATGGAATGGAAGATTTTGTTATCTACTGCGACGCATCAAGAATGGGTTTTGGGTGTGTTCTTATGCAACGGAAGAAGGTGATTGCATATGCTTCTCGACAACTCAAAATTGATGAACAAAACTACACCACACATGATCTGGAATTGGGCGCCGTTGTTTTTGCATTAAAGATGTGGAGACATTATCTATATGGGGTCAAATTTATCGTATACATCGACCACAAAAGTCTCCAACATATTTTAAATAAAAAACAACTAAACATGAGGCAGCGTAGATGGGTTGAGCTGCTAAATGATTATGATTGTGAAATCCGTTACCACCCGGGGAAAGCGAATGTGGTAGCCGATGCCTTGAGTCGAAAGGAAAGAGAACCTATTCGAGTAAAAGCTATGAACATGATTATTCATACTAATCTTACTACTCGAATAAAAGAGGCACAACATGAGGTTTTGAAGGAAGGAATTTTTGGAAGGGAAATACCCAAAGGATTATAAAAACAGCTTAATATTCGGGAAGATGGAACCAGGTATTTAGCTGAAAGAATTTGGGTACCAAAGAATGGGGATTTGAGGAAAGTGGTACTAGATGAAGCACATAAAACCAGATATTCAATATATCCCGGAGCGGGGAAAATGTACCAAGACCTCAAGAGAAACTTTTGGTGGCCAGGAATGAAGGCCGATATAGCCACATATGTAGGAGCATGTTTGACTTGTTCTAAAGTTAAAGCTGAACATCAGAAACCATCGAGTCTACTCCAACAACCTGAAATCCCAGAATGGAAATGGGAAAACATTACCATGGATTTCATTGCTAAGTTACCAAGAACCGCAGGTGGTTATGATATGATTTGGGTAATAGTCGATCGTCTTACTAAGTCAGCACACTTTCTGCCAATAAAAGAAGAGGATGGTATAGAGAAATTAGTACGATTATACCTGAAAGAAGTTGTTTCTAGACATGGTTTACCAATCTCTATTATCTCTGATCATGATAGCAGATTTACTTCCAGGTTCTGGCAGGCATTACATGAAGCATTGGGAACTCGTCTAGATTTAGGTACTGCCTATCATCCACAAACTGATGGGTAGAGTGAAAGGATGATTCAGACACTCGAAGACATGCTACGAGCATGTGTTATTGATTTTGGAAGCAGTTGGGATCGACATCTACCGTTAGCTGAGTTTTCCTACAATAATAGCTATCATTCTAGTATTGAGGCGGCACCATTCGAGGCACTCTATGGTAGGAAGTGCAGGTCTCCGATTTGTTGGAGTGATGTGGGGGATAAAAAAATTACAAGTCCAGAAATTATCCAAGAAACCACCGATAAAATCATTCAGATTAAGCTACGATTGAAAACACCCCGGAGTCGACAAAACAGCTATGCGGATGTTAGAAGAAAACCTTTAGAGTTTGAGTAAGGTGATATGGTTATGCTTAAGGTATCACCTTGGAAAGGTGTTATTCATTTTGGAAAGCGGGGGAAATTGAGCCCAAGATACATTGGGCCATTCAAGATTTAAAAACGCATTGGGCCGGTGGCCTTTCAACTTGAGCTACCTCTACAATTAGAAAAGATTCACAACACCTTTCATGTTTCAAACCTAAAGAAATGCCTAGCTACCGAAGATCTCATTATTCCTTTAGACGAGATTAAAATTGACGAGAAACTAAATTTCGTTGAAGAACCCTTCAAAATTATGGATCGTGAGGTCAAACGACTCAAACAAAGTAAGATACCAATCGTTAAGGTTCGATGGAATGCTCCTAGAGGACCTGAATTTACTTGGGAATGAGAAGACCAAATGAAGCTGAAGCACCCATATTTGTTTCCCGATATCGCACGTTAACTAGGTACTATTCTAAATTTCGGGATGAAATTTAATTTAACGGGTGTGTAATGTAACGACCCGGATTTTTCCGCTAATATATAGAAGATTAATAGTTACATAATTAATGTTTCCAACATGTTAAGCAATCAAATTCATTAAGACTTGGTTATTTGAAATGAATTTTATACAAATGTTTGGCCACCTAGTCTGTCTGACGATTTACGAACGTCATAACTCGAAATAATTATATAATGATGTATATATGGATATAAATACTTATGATTTGATAAAATGATATTTAAGTATCTCATTACATATAATAAAAATTGGTTATATACATAAAATGAGATTACTAACTTAAAGACTTCAAGACTATATACATATATATAACGATTAACGTTGTAATAACTTCTAAATTAAAATGTATGTATATGTATTGTATTAATATGTATTAATACACTTTTGAAAGACTTAATAACATATATCAATATACTTATACTCAATAAAGATAGCTATACTCATTTTCTCATTCAATTTTATCAAGAATTCTATTCGTATTCATTCGGTATGTATAACCGTATCATACATAACTCTTAGATGTATATCCTATTGGTATATACACATCAAAATACCATCTAATCAACCCTAGATTCTGCCCTCAAAGAGAGGTAACCTTAATTGGATGCTAGCATCGAAATTTATACAAAATAACAAACTTGAATTTTGTTTTTGTCCCCCCATAGTTGACGCCACTTTAGGGGTTATATACCCATCCATTTCATTCAATTAACTACATCATTTTTCTAGCTAAACACACACTCTCTTAAGACTCAAACACCCTTAAACATCTCAGCAAATAACCATGAAGATCTAGCCTCAAAAACAAGCTTTAATCATCATAAGAAAAACCAATCTAGAACACTACAAGTTACTACTTCCATTTTAAGTTTATACTTTAAGATTACTTCCAATCTTTTCATCCATTCCAACAACACTTCAAAGATCAAGAACATCCTTTTAATCTCAACAACTTATCATTTTAAATCAAGGTAAGAATCATATATAAGCTTTGGTTCAATTTATATACTTATAACTATCTTAATTTAAAATAGAAATCTTATTCGAACTTTTGTTCATCCTATGAATCTACATCAAGAATTCCAAGCTATCAAGAAGACCTTCAACCTTAAGTTTCTCTTCTTATTTTTCCAGTAACATCACTTAGTTGATTTGAGGTATTCACCTTATTCATAATCTCGTTCGATTCATATCTATATAGCTATCTTATTATGAGGTTATAACTTACAACAACTAGAACATAGTTTAGTTAATTCTAAACTTGTTCGCAAACAAACTTAATCCTTATAACTTGACTTTTAAAATACTTCAACACATTATTATGACAGTATGTCAAGCTAACATAAGGATATAAAACTTGTAAACACGAAGAACACCTTAAAATCGAATATACGCCGTCTTAGTCGAACGGGGGCTGTTTTGGGATTAATTTTAAAAACCTATCTTAATTTGAATTAAAATATTTCCTTTGGTGAAAAATCTTATTTTATATGGATATGAAACATATCTAAAATCCATGGTTAAACACTAAGTGGAAGCATGTTTTTCAAAAGGGTTATCAAGATGTCGTTCTTACGACAGATATGACTATCTTCTCTTATTTGACACCTAAGCTATATTTTTGACTATAAACATATATTTTTTCTTTTTAGATTAATAAATAACGGTTCCATACAAAACCATGGCAAGTCGAATCACTCAAAACGGATTTGTAACGAAGAAATTATGGGTAAAACAAAATTGGATATTTTTGTTTGTTTTTAGCTACGGTTTTGATTAATAAAAATGGATGCTAACCTTATCCTAGCTAACTTACCTTGTATCTTACATGTATTTATACATGTCTTGTTCCCTAACTTATGGAAATACAATTTATAATAGTCGTGATTAAGTTCTACGACAATATATTATAGTCTTAATAAAGGTTGTAAGGCACCATATATATATATATATATATATATATATATATATATATATATATATATATATATATATATATATATATATATATATATATATATATATATATATATATGACTTGATCACCGTGGATCCGTATACAAAGTTTTGACATATCATTTTGACTTCTTCTATATATATTATTGGAACGAACTATAAGACACCATTGGCAGTAATCTCGAGTTAACTTTGGGTCAAAGTGGATTCCAACATAATATATATACTTTGAGTTGTGATCGAGCCTGAGACATGTATACAATGGATCGCGGATTGCTTCAGACAATATACATATTATGTGTCTTATTATATTAAGAAAATATATTATAGTGTTAGTGAATTCTAACACAATATACGCATTTATATTTATATATATATTTATACTGTTGGACTATCGGACTATTGGACTACGAACGTTGGACTAATAACAATGGACAATTAAAATTATCACAAGTATCATAAGTATGGAATATTAATTATATATATATCTTGACACAAGAATATTATTATTAGGTTCGTGAATTTGTCAAAGGCCAAGTCTTATTACCATCTATTCGGAAATCATCACAAGTGAGTTATAGTCCCATTTTTACTATCTAAATTATTTTGGGATGAGAATACATGCAAATTTATAAATGTTTTACAAAATAAGCACATGTTCATGAAACAACATTCTACGGTTGTTTTGTTATACCGGATATCTGTACTTATTATTATTATGCTTGGTAACCTAAGAATTAGTGAAAAACACTAATTAACGCGAACCCTAAAGGTAGATATTTTTGAATAGTGAAAATGCTTTAGTACTTCGAAGGGTTCTTGTCATACATTTGAATAGTTGAATGTATGATGCCAGATATCTTAAGCGCTCTATGTTAAGGTTGGTCACCAGGCGACTCATCGTATGAATGATTTTTGCAGTTGTAATGATCCTGCGCATTTAATTAAATGAAATCTTGTGGCTTATTAAATATTATGATTATTATATAGAAATTAAACCTATGACTCACCAACATTTTTGTTGACGTTTTAAGCATGTTTATTCTCAGGTGAATATTAAAAACGCTTCCGCTGTCGTATGCCAACCCAAGGTCAAGATTTGGAGTCGGCATAATTGTTTATATTGTTTAAACTTGCATTCGGAGTATTTGTTGTAATATATTTGATCATATTGTAATGGGTTGTATAAAAACTTATTTATTTGTGGAGATTTTCTTTGATAGATAATCTAAATTATGCCATTAAGACCTTTATTCAATAATAAAGGTTATGGTTATTTTTAAAAACGAATGCAAGATTTGAAAAACGTCTCATATAGAGGTCAAAACCTCACAAAGAAATAAATTAATATGAAACGTTTATAATTAATATGAACGGGGCATTTCAACAGCTCCGTATACACCGCAACAAAATGGTGTAGCGGAGAAGAAAAATAGGACTCTCAAGGAAATGGTTAATTCCATGATGACGTACTCGGGTTTGAGTGACGGATTTTGGGGAGAAGCCATGTTAACGGCTTGTCACATTTTGAATAGAGTTCCTAATAAAAGAGGAACTACGACTCCTTACGAATTTTTGTACAAGAAATAACCAACTTGATATTATTTGCGAGTTTGGTGTTGTCGGGCAATTGTAAGACTAACTGAACCCAAAAGTAAAACTTTGGGTGAAAGAGGTATTGATTGCATCTTTATTGGATATGATGAGCATTCCAAAGCATATAGGTTTTATGTGATAGAACCTAATGATTCTTTTCAATTAACACCGTTATAGAGTCAAGAGATGCAATTTTTGATGAATCTCGTTTTACATCAATACCTAGACTAAGGGATGTGATTTCTCATTCAAATGAGACTACATAAGGAGGTCACTTGGAAGAAATTCTAAGTGAGTCACTAGAACCTCGTAGGGGCACTAGAACTAGGACACCCATGTCATATGGTTCTGATTTTCAACTTTACTTAGTTGAAGGATCGAGAGATTATGTTAAATCACAATTTTCATACTATTATAGTATAGATGATGATCCTAGAACCTTTGATGAGGCTATGAAATCTCGTGATGTTGCTTTTTAGAAAGAAGCGGTTCAAGACGAGATGAGTTCTATTTTGGAGAATAATACTTAGGTATTAACAAATTTACCACCGGGATACAAACATCTGGGAAACAAATGGATCTTCAAGAAGAAGATGAAAGTCGATGGCACAATTAACAAGTTTAAAGCTAGATTGGTTATCCAATGCTTTAAACTTAAGGAGTGCATTGATTATTTTGATACATATGCTCATGTTGCTCGTATCACTACGATTAGATTGTTGATAGCACTTACTGCTACATATGATCTAGTGATCCATCAAATGGATGTCAAAACAGCTTTCTTGAATGGTGATTTGGAAGAGGAATTGTATATGAGACAACCAGAATGTGACGACCCGGAAATTTCTGACCAAATTTAAACTTTATCTTTAAATGATTTAATGTTTCTGACACGATAAGCATGTAGGGATTTAACAAGTTTCATAATACTTAAAACCTTTTAAGAAACATAATAAACGGAAGCGTGTAATTACCAATTATACTTGTTAATCTTTAAACCAATTTAAAGCTAAATCCCAATAGGATCAAGTTGTGAAATCATGCTTACAAATTAACAAGAAAGGAAGTGAATTATACCTCCTCAAAACCAAGTTTGAGGGCTGCTCAAAAGTGCAGAAAGTTGATGAAGATTATGGTGAAAATGGCCTCCAACTTGAAGCTTCAAGTGTGTTAAACTCCAAGCCTTTGATGCTCCAACACCACCCTTGATTGTGACTAGACTCTAGAACCTTAACCACCTTGTTAAAGTAGTTTGAAACCCACTTCTATCTGCTAGAAATTTCGATCAGCAGCAACAATGAAAGATGATGATGAATGCTAGCTTCTAATGGTGAAACCTCAAGGGATTATACCCCAAGCTTGTTACCAACAACCTAGCCTTTGGTTAGGATTTATTTAACACTTGCAAAGAACTTCAAAACACTCAAGAACACTCTCTTTCTCCTTCTATTAATTCCGCCAGCAGCAGCAGCACTAGAAAGAGAGAGTTATTCTTCTTGGTTTTTATGTTTTGAATGCATGTAGTCTTGCCTCTTTCTTGAGTCAAAGCATGGGTTGATTAAAACCATGTGTATGTGATATTGTGCATCTTAAAAGTAGCAAAGTTTAGCATGGGTGAGACCCTTGGTCTCTTCAAAAACCGTCCCCCATGGGGAATCTCTCAAAATATGTAACTTGCAATTAATAATAAAACTTGTTACATATATGTCATGCCTTTTGTTACTTGCATTTTATAAATCCTTTTATAAAATGTATCACAACATAACCATTTAATCTTGCAAATTTATAAAATGCTTATCACATAAATTATCCAAATAATTTTATCTCAAGTAATGATATTTTAGAAAACCAATTTTCTAAAATCCAAGTGTCGCGTATTCATATAATGATCCATTCATTAAAATAAATACGATTGAGGTGTCGGTTAGCTTGTTATTGGGTATGACCCGACTTGGATCATAACATATTAGCCACATTAATTTAATGTCTCTCGGGCATACGAAAAACCTTCAATCTCCCACTTGCACGAGAAACATAAGAAATTAATGCAAGTGATGGATACCACCTAACGACCGTCCATCACCCCCAATATGTTATGACTTTGTGCCATTCAATAACATCATCCTTTTCGAGTTCCCATCTCGAATATGAATAGGTGAATCTTTTCATTATATCCTTTCGTCCTAGATGTCATGTTATATCCAAGAGATACAGAGTGATCACTCTCTTCTAGATTTAACTTTATCAGGCCTTAGACATCTGACTCTCAACGAATAAGAGGGACAAATTCCATCTTGCCTACATACGTCCTAAATATATACCTTGCATTATACCTGAGCTCTTCCTTATGAACTACCATATGTATCTCAGGTCAGAGGATACAATGATATTCGCCTTTACTCTAGATTACATGTGATCAACCACAAAGGCTCCATTTAGTAAATCTTGAGGGCGGGTCTTCCAATATTTGTATCCCACAAATATCTATGAACCTTGGTTGCAACCTTGCCCCACATTCATCCCGTGAATGTATACCAATCCAAGTTCATAATAGTCTAAACCTCACACTTCTTCCCACAAATGTGATCGACTACGGAATTTAGAATAATTACTTATTCATGGATAAAATATGCAAAATAGGAACATAACTCAAAATAAATTAACCCATAATTATATTAATGAGTTTGAACCATTTCGTTCCATTACAATACTTAAAACAGATCATAACCAATCACTAGAATATCGAAGCCCTAATGCACAAACATGTCCTGAATGTTTTAATCCATGTAAGAGCTTCGTGAGAGGATCCGCTATATTAAGATACGTGTGAACTTTGCGAATACATATCTTTCCCTTTTCAACTTCATCCCTTATGTAGTTGAATCTCCGCTCAATGTGACGGGTCTTTTGGTGAGCACGAGGTTCTTTGATTTGAGCAATCACACCCTCGTTATCACAAAAGATCTCAAGAGGGTCCTGAATGGAATGGACCACTCCTAAGTCATCGATGAATTTCTTCATCCATGCAGCTTCCTGAGCTGCCAATGAGGCGGCAATGTACTCCGACTCTGTAGTGGATAATGCAACAACATCCTGTTTTGAACTCTTCCAAGAGACCGCACCTCCATTTAATGTGAAGACATAACCGGATTATGATCGAGAATCATCTCGATCAGTTTGGAAACTCGCGTCCACGTAACCCTTTACAGCAAGTTCCTCCTCACCAGACCCGTATATTAGAAACATATCCTTAGTCCTTCTAAGGTATTTCAATATACTTTTAACAGCAATCCAATGACTGTTTCCTGGGTTATTCTGGTATCTACTTGTCAAGCTGAGAGCTCATGACACATCCGGTCTAGTGCATATCATTGCATACATGATTGACCCAATAGCAGATACATACGGGACTCTCTTCATTCTCTCTTGTTCATCTTTCGTGGTAGGACACTGAGATGAACTGAGAGGCGTTCCTCTTTGAATAGGTACCAAACCACTCTTAGAGTTCTCCATCTTGAACCTTTTCAAGACCTTTTCAATGTATGCACTTTGATTCAAACCTATCAATTTCTTGAATCTATCCCTGTAGATCCTAATCCCCAAAATGTATTGTGCTTCTTCAAGATCCTTAATGGAGAAGCAGCCTTTTAGCCAAGTTTTAACTCCTTGCATCGTCGGGATATCATTCCCAAATAATAATATATCATCCACATATAATAAAAGGAACATGATAGTGCTCCCACTAGCTTTCTTGTATACTTTGATCATCCATTTGATCATTCTCAACATTTTCATGTTGAGTGCTAGTGTCAACCAATTATGTATCATCTACTAGATCTTGAACCTCTTCAAGATCTATCTTCCTTTCACTATTACCTTCCATTAGGAACTTAATTTCAAGGAATTCTGCCTTCCGAGCAACAAATACATTCTGCTCGGATGGATCATAGAAATAATATCCCATATCATCCTTGGGATATCCTATGAAGATACACTTCGTGGATCGAGCATTCAACTTATTAGGGATGTAACGCTTAGGATAAGCTTCACATCCCCATACCTTTAAGTATGACAGAGATGGAGGTTTTCAAACCACATCTCATGAGGAGTTCGTTCCACTTTCTTGGTTGGGACCATATTTAGAATACGAGCCGCGGAGCATAGACAATAACCCCAAAATGATAGAGGCAACGAGCTTCTAGCCATCATAGATCGAACCATATCCATTAGGGTTCGGTTCCTCCTTTCAGAAACTCCATTAAGTTAGGGTATTCCAGGAGGAGTGAGTTACGAGATAATCCCATAACTTTTAAGATGATCTTGGAAAGCATCGCTTAGGTATTCACCTCCTCTATCGGTACGAAGTACTTTGATTGTCTTATTGAGTTAATTTTGTACTTCGTATTGAAATTCCTTGAATGCTTCAAAATTTTCATCCTTGTGTCTTAATAAGTAGACATATCCGAAACGACTGAAGTCATCAATGAAAGTAACGAAGTATCTTTCACCATTCCTAGTCATGGGCTTAAAGGGTCCACATACATCCGAATGTATTAATCCCAATAAGTCTTTAGCCCTTTCATAGGTCCCTTTGAAAGGTGCTTTAGTCATTTTGCCTTGTAAACAAGATTCACATACATCAAACGAGTCTAGTTCATTTGATTTCAAAAGTCCATTCTTTTGAAGTGTATGCATTAGATTCTTGTTTATGTGACCAAGGCGACAATGCCATAAGTAGAAATCACTCAAATCCCTTTTGAGTTTCTTGGTGTTTGCATGGAACATTGAGCTATCGAATGATGTGTCATCATGAACCAATTCATAAATACCATTCAAAGGCGAAGCCTTAAAATAGAACACATTATCTAAATAAACATGGATATCATCATTAATGAAATTAAGATTAAAACCATATTGTTTCAAACGGGATACATAAATAATGTTTCGTGATAAATCGGGTGCATACAAAACATTTTTCAAAATAAGCTCCAAACCACTTGGAAGCTTTAAAACAAAGTCTCCTTGAGCTTTCACTTGCACCCTTGCTCCATTTCCCATGAAGAGACTTGTTGTTCCCGCATCTTGATTACTTCTTTTGAACCCCTGCAAAGAATTGCAAATATGAGTTCCACAGCCTGTGTCTAATACCTATGTATTAGAAGAAGTAATACTAAGCTCAATGTATACCATATATACATTACCTGAGGTTTGCCCTGCATCCCTCTTATCTTTCAACTCCTTCAGGTAGACCGGGCAGTTGCGTTTCCAGTGACCCATCTCACCGCAACTAAAGCACGGATCTTCTTTGGGGTTAGCTTTACCGGCAACCTTTTGCTTCTTGTTATTATTGATTGGGGTAACCATCTTCCCTTTTCCCTTGACCTTGCCTTGGTAGGCGGGTCCTTTCCTCTTAGTCGCCTTCGGCTTAGAAGTGTTATTGTTTTTGGACCCGCCTTCATCGATCATAAACATGGGTGAAGCCCTTTTACCCATGCTCGCTTCGGCCGTCTTAAGCATGGCATGTAATTCGCCAATGCTCTTATCCCATCCATTCATGTTGTAATTCATTACAAATGTGTCAAACCTCTTTGACAAGGAATTAAGGATAAGGTCCGTGGCTAATTCATTAGACACGTTGCAGTTTAGACGGTCCGCTCGATCAATTAGGCTTTTCATCTTAAGGACATAAGATGAAACGGATTGGGAGTCGTCCATCCGACATGCATGAAGTGCTCAAACCGTTTCGAAGCGCTCCACACGAGCTTGTAGAAGGAACATCTCCTTCAATTGTGTGATCATGTCATATGCACTATGATGCTCGAAATCCTTTTGAAGTTCAGGTATCATATTCCCAAGCATAAGGCAAGAGACTTGCACCGAATCGGTGCAATACTTATCCCAATAAGCCATGCCTTCCGTATCATCCTCGTCCGGTTGATCGGGAATGGGGTCTTCCAACACATACGCCCTATCCTCTAGTTTGAGGAAAATTCTTAGATTGCGGAACCAATCCATGAAGTTCGTATGGTTGAGTTTTTCCTTTTCGAGGATTGACCTCAACGATAGGTTGTTAAAGTTTATTGGTGCGTTTGGAATGTTGTTGTTGTTATTGGCGGCCATCTACAAAATTTAACAAAATTGTTTAAGTATTAATTTTAATTTAACAATCAATACCCTTTAAATTCAATTGATATTTATTAAATTTTAGAATCCAACGGTAAACCAAATTTCAGTTAGGTGACCTTTATCCCGTCATTTGATTTAGCTAGGTAGTCATTATATGACAATTGCAATCCTTTTGCAACTTCTAAGTTATGGGATCATGAAATCCTTTTGCATGGCATATTTATCCCATCAACGCCTATTTGTTCCTCATGCTTCGGTGACCCTAAGTTCATGATTCCCAAATTAAGTCGTCCTACTTGTATAGACGCGTAAATTTAACATACAAGTGGTTAGGTGACCTTTATCCCACAAGCGTGTGAAATTTACCTTAATCGTATTAGTTTGCTCATAACGGTTAGGTGACCTTTATCCCATTGTAAGTTCCCTAATATGTCTAAGTGTCATACAAAAGGATGGCGTTAAACTTATTAACTTGTTAATAAGGGATTTTAAGTTTTCATTATTCTAGTTCAAGAAAACTTTTATACCATACACTAACATGCATTTAGTGTGTGGTACATGTGAAAATCCATTTCCATGTTATGTAATAAAGCCAATTTTATTACTTTGAAATAAACCATTTTATTATGTTTTAATAACCAATTATTAAAATCCATTTAGCCATTTTTAATTTAACCGATTAAATTTTAATTTGTTTGTCGATTTTCTTGTAGCAATCAAACATACAATCCATAATCAAACAAATAAACAACCATGCACACTAAACCACATGTTCACAATCAAGCCAATTTGGTAGACATTTGTTTAGCCGAAAACAAATGTCACCGGTCAATGGGGACAAACACAAATTTGGAGATTCCAAAAACTCCCACTAAATCTTGCATCCAAATGCTTCCTCCTTGTGTTCTTCCTTGTCACCATTTTGCATCTTCATCTTGTTACAAAATATATCCTAATACATTTTTCTCTAGAAAATGAAAATACAACCTAATCTATTTTACATACCAAATATAAAATAAATTACATGACCAAATATTATTACATACCAAATGAATAAATATTAAATCAAACAAACATGCAACCAAACACAAGGTCAAGGCTTAGATTGTGAACATCATCTACATAAGAGATAGGCAATTCAGAATAACAAGTGATTGGCAATACAGAATCACAAGTGATTGGCAACACAGAATCACAAGTGATTGGCAATACAGAATCACAAGTGATTGGTAACACAGAATCACAAGTGATTGGCAATACAGAATCACAAGTGATCGGCAACACAGAATCACAAGTGATTGGCAATACAGAATCACAAGTGATTGGTAATACAGAATCACAAGTGATTGCCAATACAGCAATGCAGAATCACAAGTGATTTTGGCCAAAATGACAAACCACCCAAAACTGAAAATTTTACATTCTACTTCATGCATGTTCATAGAATGCAAAATTATAGTGGGTTTTTAATAACCATCACGAAGCATATTTCAACAACTTCGGCTCTAGATACCATTGTAGGGATTTAACAAGTTTCATAATACTTAAAACCTTTTAAGAAACATAATAAACGGAAGCGTGTAATTACCAATTATACTTGTTAATCTTTAAACCAATTTAAAGCTAAATCCCAATAGGATCAAGTTGTGAAATCATGTTTACAAATTAACAAGAAAGGAAGTGAATTATACCTCCTCAAAACCAAGTTTGAGGGCTGCTCAAAAGTGCAGAAAGTTGATGAAGATTATGGTGAAAATGGCCTCCAACTTGAAGCTTCAAGTGTGTTAAACTCCAAGCCTTTGATGCTCCAACACCACCCTTGATTGTGACTAGACTCTAGAACCTTAACCACCTTGTTAAAGTAGTTTGAAACCCACTTCTATCTGCTAGAAATTTCGACCAGCAGCAACAATGAAAGATGATGATGAATGCTAGCTTCTAATGGTGAAACCTCAAGGGATTATACCCCAAGCTTGTTACCAACAACCTAGCCTTTGGTTAGAATTTATTTAACACTTGCAAAGAACTTCAAAACACTCAAGAACACTCTCTTTCTCCTTCTATTAATTCGGCTAGCAGCAGCAGCACTAGAAAGAGAGAGTTATTCTTCTTGGTTTTTATGTTTTGAATGCATGTAGTCTTGCCTCTTTCTTGAGTCAAAGCATGGGTTGATTAAAACCATGTGTATGTGATATTGTGCATCTTAAAAGTAGCAATTTTTAGCATGGGTGAGACCCTTGGTCTCTTCAAAAACCGTCCCCCATGGGGAATCTCTCAAAATATGTAACTTGCAATTAATAATAAAACTTGTTACATATATGTCATGCCTTTTGTTACTTGCATTTTATAAATCCTTTTATAAAATGTATCACAACATAACCATTTAATCTTGCAAATTTATAAAATGCTTATCACATAAATTATCCAAATAATTTTATCTCAAGTAATGATATTTTAGAAAACCAATTTTCTAAAATCCAAGTGTCGCGTATTCATATAATGATCCATTCATTAAAATAAATACGATTGAGGTATCGGTTAGCTTGTTATTGGGTATGACCCGACTTGGATCATAACATATTAGCCACATTAATTTAATGTCTCTCGGGCATACGAAAAACCTTCAAAGCAAAGTCTGTAATGTTGAAATCTTAAAAACTTTGAACCGTGTTCATGTAATCAATTACCCTTTGACTGTGCTCGATGATTCACGAACATTTATGTGTACATAGGTATGTATATATAATATATAGTTGTATTAATTAAAAACGTTAACAAAGTGTTTGATGAATAATACTTTACGTAAACGTATTAGTTTCAATATATGTTTATCGACGAAAATTAAAAGATAATATCAAATGATTGAATTATCAGATACAATGTGATATGATTACGGATCTCTGTAATAAGGTCCACTATGATTTAAGAAATCTGTTCTTTTTAACAATATTCAAAAAATGGTAAAGTGATTTACTTGTAAGAACAAAAGTGTCAATTAACGAGAACTAGACAAAAGTTAGTGGAGATTCCTGCTTAACTTTCAATGCATGTTTTACAATGATTTTCTCATATCTCTTAATAAGTTAATTATTTAGTTTTCATAGTATTGAAACGTTTTACGATATAGATGAAACCTTTTAAAGGATGATTTGGAAAATAACTGATTCTGGAAAACCAAATTTATAATTACTCGATTTAGTTTCAAACATATGGAAATGTTTTTCTATCTAAAAGAACTTTGTTACAAAAATGTTTCGAATATATAAAAGAAAACAATATTAATTTTCTCGTAATATATATAAGGATTTAAAATAAATAATATAAATGTCGAGAAGTAGGAACATATTATAAAACTTTAAGATTATTAAAGTTATATCATTATCTTTTATTGTTAGAATTTTTAGAAATTATATAAAACAATTTAAGTATCACGTCTTCTTTAAAACGAATATAATTTTATAAATATCTAGAACTACTTTTGACAATTTGTTATTGAGTCATTATGATAAGGATAAAGGTTTTAATGTTATCTTAAAAATTTAGAATCTTTCTAGAAACCTTTTGACAAGTTACAAATCATAACGGTCCGTGATTTAATTAAATATAAATATATAAATAACTTGCAACATGTAATTAAAAACGTGTATATATATATATATATATATATATATATATATATTGAATTATTTAATAAACTATATTAGTATTCGGTTATTGAATCGATTGATACTTAGATAAGTTAACTTATGAGAATTTGACGCATGAATAAATTATATCAATTACAAGTTTTAAAATATAAACGCTAAATAATATAATAACTTCTATTATTTAAACGATTCTAAAATGATAAAATATAATATTATGAGAATTTGACGCATGAATAATTAGTTTTGAAAAACTAAATATTATATTATGTACAAACTATATTTTAAAATATATATATATTTTACAAAGTGATAAAATATAATATTAACTAGATACAAAATGTTTTGATATTATCATATATATATTAATAAATAATGAGACTACGATTTAATGAAGCAAATGACCAAAACACTCTAGTGTCTAAGTTACATTTCCTGAAAGATTATTTATTGGCGAATAAGTCTAATTATTAATAAAGGTACGTGTCACGTGATGTAAAATACAAGTTTTCTTAGCGTACTAAAGGACATTCCAAAAACCGAAACCGAGACGTTAGTCAAGCGTAAACGTACAAGTCAACGGAATTAAGTATACATGTAATATATACTCGAGAATATAATATAATATATATATATAATTATAAGATTTAATATATATATATATATATATATATATATATATATATATATATATATATATATATATAATTAATAAAACGAGTGTCGGCAGAATAAGTTAATCGATCATGAGCTGGAAATCTAACCCATGCTATCGCATGGGATATGGGCATGGAAGCCATGTGATCGCATGGCAGCCCTGCACTGGAAAAGTTCTATAAATTGAATCAATTTCTGTTTTGGTGAAACACACATATCATTCTATCTATCTCTCGTAACTCTCTATATATTTATAAATTATAATTATTAATATTAATATTATTATTATTATTATTAAACCTAAGAATATTGTTAGTAATATTAGTATTATTATTATTAGTATTATACATAAAATACTACGACGGATTCATGAGCGAGTTATTTCAAAACCGGTTTTTCGAACGGGATAGAGCTAAGGAAATTATGGGTTATAGCTATGGAGGTTATGGGTATGGATCAGGGTATGCAAGTGAGGTCAATCTAGTGTTTATCATCTCCGTCGTGTCTACGTACTTTCCTGCAATATTGAATCACAATATTGATACGTGATCATTCATATCTTATCTTTTATATGTTAATAGTGTATCCCTGACTAGTGCTCGAGTATATATGATTATGCATGTTTGTATGCTTAATTTTGTCGTTATATAGTTTATGATAAATCATGAATTTGATACACATATTACTGAGACAAGGTATATGATATGCATGTCGTTGGAAAGCTGACGAAAAATTAATAACTTTTCATTTAGAAAGAGTATGGTTTCGATGAATGGATTAAAAGATATAGTCAACTGAATTATCGTTAATTTTAGTATTATTATTAAAATGATTATTATTACTATCGTCGTTATTATCGTCGTTACTATTACAATCTAATAATTATTATTTTTATTATTATCGTTATCGTTATTAATATAAGTATTATCATTAAAAATTATTATTGTTATTATTATTACTATCGTTATTATCATTAAGGTTATTATTAATATTATCATTATTATTATTATTATTATTATTATTATTATTATTATTATTATTATTATTATTATTATTATTATTATTATTATTATTATAATTATAATTATCAGTATTATCATTAGTATTATTATAATTATTATTATTAGTATCATTATCATTAAAACTAATATTGTATCATCTAATTATTATGATTACTATTATTATCATTATTATGAATGCGATATAAAAGATGACTAAAAGCTATTAAACAAATTGATTAGGAAATAATGAGTATAAGTAGCATGATGAAATTAAAATATTGTAAGATATTGATTGAGATAAAAATATCGTTTTCATTATTTTCATCATTATTATTATTATTATTATTATTAAAAGTATCATTAATATTAAAACTATGATTTTTATTAAAATTATCATTTTTAATAGAAATATCATTGTTATTATAAAATATTATTATTATTATTATTATTATCATTTTAGTGTTATTATTATTAAAAATTATCATTTTGAATAGAATTATTATTTTTATATAAAATATTATTATTATTACAGTTAATATTAAAAAGTATCGTTAAAATTATCATGATTAGAATTATCATTTTATTAATCATTAGTAAATAAATATTGTAGTAAATAAATATTATTATTATTATTATTATTATTATTATTAGAATAATAATTATTATTATTATTATTACAAAATAATACAACTTTTACTTATTATTATTATTATCAATATTATTTTATCAAATAAATATGTGATACAAAGATATTTCTACCACACGTAATATAATTACATTAATAGTACATACCACTATATTTTTATGATATTAAGTGAACTTTATAAATTTTATTACTTAAGATATATAAAAGTATATTTTTATCATATATAAATTTTAATTTAAATTTTTAT
The DNA here is from genome assembly GCF_046630445.1 of Rutidosis leptorrhynchoides. Classification (NCBI taxonomy): domain Eukaryota; kingdom Viridiplantae; phylum Streptophyta; class Magnoliopsida; order Asterales; family Asteraceae; genus Rutidosis; species Rutidosis leptorrhynchoides. The sequence goes on from NC_092339.1 coordinate 204,377,696, forward strand.
TAATAAATGACTTGTATTATTTACTCTAATAAAATCTGATAAATATATTTAAATATATAAAATGACTATATTTAAGTTATATAATAAACATATATAGATTTTGGAAGTCATTTTTGGGTTAGATGATTTTGTTGACTTTTGCATGATAATCTCGAGCATTAGGATTGTGATACACTACGACTTGACCTAAATTGTTATACAGATATTAACCAACATATAAATATATATACTTAATTTAGGTTCGTGAATCTGAGGCCAACCTTACACTTGTTCAATATCGTCATATGTATTTTTACTACAAAATACAGTATCATGAGTTTCATTACTCCCTTTTTAAATGCTTTTGCAATATATACTTTTCGAACTGAGAATACATGCGCTGTTTTATAAATGTTTGATGAAAAAGACACAAATACTCAAAAATTACATTCTATGGTTGGATTATCGAAATCGAATATCACCCCTTTTAGCTTGGTAGCCTAAGAATTAGGGAACAGATACCCTAATTGACGCCAATCCTAAAGGTAGATCTACGGGCACTAACACCCCCCATACTGGAAAATGATATGCTTTAGTACTTCGATTTAAAAAGCTGATTGCAATTGCCGTTATATAGCATACTTGCGAGTATGCGGGGGATATTCTATATGCATCCTTGTTAGTTCGGTTATCAAGCGTTCACCATATGAATGATTTTTATGCACTTGCGAGTGTAACGTTATTTATGAAAAATGAGAATCTTGTGGTCTATTAAAATTATAGAAATAATTGATTATGATAAACTAATGAACTCACCAACCTTTTGGTTGACACTTTTAAGCATGTTTATTCTCAGGTATTAAAGAAATCTTCCGCTATGCATTTGGTCATTTTAAAGATATTGCTTGGAGTCATTCATGGCATATTTCAAAAGACGTTGCATTCGAGTCGTTGAGTTCAACAAGATTATATTTAAGTCATTTATAATTTGGATATATTATCAAATGGTAGTTGATCTTTTAAAAACGAATGCAGTGTTTGTAAAATGTATCATATAGAGGTCAAATACCTCGCAATGTAACCATATGTTATTGTATTCATCCTTATGGATTAGGACGGGTCGTCTCATGTGGTATCAGAGCAGTGGTCTTAGCGAACCAGGTCTTGCATTAGTGTGTCTAACGGATAGTTAATAAGATGCATTAGTGAGTCTGGACTTCGACCGTGTCTGCATATCAAACATTTTGCTTATCATTTTTGTCAGAAATTACCTGCTTATCATCTTAAGTCTAGACGCATCTTACTGCATTCATTGCATAGATAGTGTATAGACAAAATTCATATCTTTACATATCTATTACAGTAAACTCTGTCTGACATCTTTCAAAAATTTCTCCGTAACTTATGGGATTTTGGTATTATATATACATATGTAAAATATGTATAGCAGAGTATCAATCTAAATCCATAATCCATTTCATATCAAAAATCATTCCCTGATTATTAAAGATGGATCCCGTATCTAGTTCAATTTCCTTAGATTCCAACAATTATTCCGATATGGATTTCTACTCGAGCTCCAAAAGCAGTGTGATCGGAATGGATCTACCAATTAGCCATAATCTATTCTAAATGAATTGGGGATGAGTTTGTAGTCTACTTAATCATTGGAGACAAGAAGAAGGTGATCCCTTCCATCCACCACATTTCTCTCTTGGCGAAGAACCTGAAGCACTTACCGACGAACCTATTCGTAATACAATTTTCTCTCTCATTTCCCAAGTATCTCGTCACGATTATATACTCTCAAATTCTAGATCTTATTCGCCCGCTCGTCCGAACTGATAATCATTCTGGTGTAATAGAAGAAGTTAACGAGCTTCGCGCTCGAGTAGTGGCTTTGGAGAATATGGTGCAAAGGTTGCAAGCACCAACAGCATCACCAGCATCAACAGTACCACCATCAGCAACATCGACAGTACCATTACCACCAACAACAACAACATCTGCATCCCACACCTCAACATCACAATCTGTACCTCGAACATCAACGTCATACGCACCGTAGATACCAAGGAGTACCAATAACAATAACCGATGAAGTATTGATTCATAACTTCATTGAAGAAACATTATGCGGCGATTATGTAATCTCTAAAGTTTTAGAGATTATCTATTCCAGCCGTAACCATAAATCAGATGAGTGAACTGAAATGATAGAAGGAAGAATAGAAACCCTGACAAGAATGATTCGTGATTTACAAGCTAGACTTGTTATAAAATCACCACCGGTAATACCACCAGCATCACCATCAGTATCGCCAACACCAGCAACACCTGTAGCACCACAAACTACACCAGCTCCATAATCATCAATGATATTGACATCACAATCATCAATGGGTATATTGAAATAATGAGTTATGAAGTACTAACCCATTTTCACTGAAGAATTTATATGTATATCTTATATATGAATTTTGAAACCATAATATTTTTTTTTTGTACTAAGCTATTATGTATGAATTGAAAAAGGGTAGATACTACTCGATTAAATTCATATTACTAATATGCTATAATCCTTCGATTAACGACTTAACCATCATTAACCACAATCTCTGTTTCAACTCAATGATTCCGTTTCATAATAAACTAAGTGTATTATTCAATTACATGTTTGATTTTACACTTTCGATATACTCGAAACTTTCTAGAAAACATCATTCGTACCTGGCGAAGTTCACAAGGATTCCACGAACACCAATATCATTCACCGAGGAATATTAATAAGAATAAATAATGAAGTATTGTTGACATTAGTGTAATACTCCGCGGAGATTATGTAATCTCTAATGTTTTAGTGATTATTCATTTCTAGTACAGCCAAAAATAAAATGAGTTTAATTTAATAGTAACTCATTAAATATGTACTACATCTGAAGAAAATATACATATATTTTCATAAAGACTGTAATAAAATTCTCTGGTACAAAATATTACATGTGAAACTTTTAACGGGTAGGTAATACCCGAGAGATATATAAATTCACAATTAATATGTTACATTCTTTGTTTCTGATTCAACAAATCATCAACTATACTCACTAATTTCACAACGAGATACATTCTTTCATAGAAATCAAAACAACCATACTCATTCAATTCAATTACATATTCTGATTTTAACATATCAGAATCCAAGTTGAGATATAACCGATATCATCACTCTTAGATCCCTACATCTTTCCAAACTATACTTTGACTTCAAAACTGTGCTAAAACATCACTTCTATTCATAACATTCAGAAAAATATTCTTATCGTTCAAAATTCTAGAACATCATATGTATATTGACGATTACAATCTGCGTTCAAATCCTTCATGATTCTTGAAAAAACTTCAATTAATGAACTATCCGGGGGGATGAACCAACCATGCGTTATCTACGAGAAGAAAGATGTGACGTCCCAGAAATTTCTGACCAAATTTAAACTTGATCTTTATATGGTTCCGACACGATAAGCAAAGTCTGTAATGTTGAGTCTCGAAAATTTTGGAACTATGTTTATATATTCAACTGAACTTCGACTGCTCTCGACGATTCACGAACAATTAATTGTAAATAGATATGTGTGTATGTATATATAAATAATAATTCAAAATAAAATTTGAAGCATTATATATTGTTGTTATAAAAAATTAATAAAATAAAAATAGGATATTATAATAATTATTATTTAAAATATATTTCTATATATTTCTATATATAAATAAAGTATACTAAAAATAAATATTAAATGATTGTAATACTCGTTTGATGTTCCGATTGATATTAAGCAAGTTAAATTCAAACTTATGTAATTTTAAAATAAACAGTGATTCGAAAATGAGTTTTATAAATTTTAGGCTTAATAATAATATATGTAGAACTTGTTTGTCAAATTTTAAAACTTTTTATATTTTACTAGGGGGTTGGGAGTGAATAATTTATGTAACTTTATTTAATAATTAGTGATCAAATTTTATACCATAATGACCAAAATAAATAAATATAATTATTGTAAAAATATGGGATTTTTCCGAACACTTTTATATGTTAACTGTTTAGCAATGGACACGATATACTCCTCGGGTTAAAAGTGTCGGCACAATAATTAGTGATGGCTTTCTGTACATGTTAGTGTGATTCAATTTATTATTATTTTATTATTATTAATATTTATTAATATTATAATTAATATATTACACCTTATAATTATGTGTGTTTTAGAGGGAGTACACCAAAATTTCACTTGACACTTCTTCATCCTTCTCATTCACTTCGACCACATACAGCCACCACCGAACCAACACCTCACAGCCGCCACTATCGCCACCTGTCACCACCACAAACCACCCATAAACTTCGCTCACCATCACCTGTAACCATCAATAGCCATCATCATCACCTCTATGTATTATTATTTTCCATTCGTTAATGTTGTATTTTTTATTTTTTCGTGGTCATTCAGCAAAACCATCGTGATCTTCACTCTTACCAGCCTACAACCACGATCCGCGTATATTATCCTTTTTCATGTTTCGATCCTGTGATGCCACGATTTTTGTTTTTGTTTCACCCTGAAAGCCAGCCGAAGATCACCAACACCACAGCTCAAAACAGTCACCATGACCACCACCATTGACATCTTTATCCATCTCTTCTCTCTCGCTCTCTTTATTTTTTTTATTTTTTTTCTCCTTCTTTTCCTGCAATTCACGACTACCATTATTTTCATTTCTGTTTTGTTATCTTGAAACCATACCACACACCACTCAATTGTCTCACTACCATTGCTGCTTCTTTTTTTTCCTACTTTCTGTAACAGTAACGAAGAGATATTGAAAACGATGATGCATAGTGATGCTTTTAAGGAAGAAAAAAAAGATAAAGATGTAATACACTAAAGAAGATAAAGATATTAGAAGTTAGATAAGATGGTGATGATAAAGAATTGATAATGATGAAATTATGATAATGATGGATGACGATGAATAGGAACCGAATTTTTTTTTCTGTTGCTATCGTTATTGGGGAACTAGACCCTTCAGTCTATATTGTTGAATGATGCAATTGGGTCAACTGCTTTTGGATCGAGCTAGTCTTGGGCTTATGATGAAACATGGGCCGAAGCCCACTATTCTCTTGTTTGTTCCGGTTTTTTAAAAAAAAAAGAGGAATGAGAAACAGATTAGATACGGGTTAAGTATATTTAAGTTATAGATCTTAACAGAAAAGTAAGCAGCGGAGCCATGGTCTAGGGAGTCTTCTGTGAGCGAGAGGTCTTGGGTTCGATTCTGGGCGGTGACATTTTTTTAGAAAAAGAGGAAAGAACGAAACCGAAATAGTTGGATTAAATTAAATTTATTTGGGGATTTAATCAAAAAAGCATTAATAGAGGAATGGTTGAGAGTGTTGTTGAGTGAGCGGGAGGTCGTGAGTTCGAGCCCGGGCAAGGGCGTTTATTTTTTTAGGCTTATTACATAAAGGTAGCCTTTCTATCACTTTTATTATTATTATTATTATTATTATTATTATTATTATTATTATTATTATTATTATTATTATTATTATTATTATTATTATTATTATTATTATTATTATTATTATTATTATTATTATTATTGTTGTTGTTGTTGTTGTTGTTATTATTTTAGGTTACTTATTCTTATTATTACTAAGACTAATAACATAATTGTTATTATTATTATTATCATTTTTATTAGGATTACTATCGTTTTTATAAATATTATTATCATTATTACTATTATGATTAACATAAGTATTATTATCGATAACACCATTACTATTATTAATAAGATTATCATTAATAAGTATTGCTATTATTAAGAAGTATTATCATTATTATCATTTTTACAAAAGTTATCATTTTTATTATTATTATTAGAATTATTATTATTATTATTATTCTTACCATTATTATTTTATTATTATAAATATTAGTATTACTATTATTAGAAAAATTATTATTTTAATAGTTATTATTAGTAATAGTATTACTATCATTATAAAGATATCACAACTTTTTACTCATTACTATTATTATTACAACTATATTATTATTATTGTTATCATTTTTACTACTAGTATCATTATTATTAACAATACAACTATGTTATTATTATTACCAATGTTACTATTAATTTTATTATTATTACAATAAAAGCTAGTCATATAAAATTTTACTTAATAAAATTTGATTAATATTTTTTTATAAAGTATATAACATAAATATTTAATTAAGCTATTAATAAAACACGTAAACTATAAAAATAACATTTATATCACTAATTATATATATAAATTATTTGATTAAGATTACATGTATTAATATATATACATGATATAGGTTCGTGAATCCGAGGCCAACCTTGCATTTGTTCAATGTCGTCTTATGTATTTTTACTACAAAATACAGTATAGTAAGTTCATTTGATTCCCTTTTACTCTTTATATTTTTGGGACTGAGAATATATGCGTTGTTTTTATAACTGTTTTATTAAATGCTTTTGAAATATATTTTTGAACTGCGAATACATGAAATGCTTTTATAAATGTTTGACGAAATAGACACAATCACCTAAAAACATTCTACGAATGAGTTATGAGTACACCGGATATCACCCCTTTTAGTCTGGTAATCTGAGAATTTGGGAACCGAGCCCCAAATTGACGCGAATCCTAAAGATAGATCTATGGGCATTAACAAGCCCCAGTCAGAGAATTTGAACTGCTTTAGTACTTCGAAATAGGTATACAACCGCCAGCTTTAAAAGATATGATCTGTTTGTGAGGTGTACACAACCATCATATTTAAAAGAGTGGCCTGATTGTATTCTTTTGCATGACCGTGCAAAATGCCGGTATGCGGTGGATATTCTAGATGCATTTTTTTTAAGGTCGATTACCAGGTGTTTGTAGTTCGTATGAATTACTTTTATACACAGGTTATGTATATTAGTTTTTGTGCACGAGATATGTGTATGATTATTAAAAATTGCGAGGCAACCTACGGGGGAGAAAAGGATTCGAACCTACTCTGCCAAGCATTATTAAAAATGATTTTGTACACAAGAGAGGTGTACTGTATTTAAATCTTGTGGTCTATCAAAATGATGAACTTTACTGTTTATGATAAACCTATGAACTCACCAACCTTTTGGTTGACACTTGAAAGCATGTTTATTCTCAGGTATGAAAGAAATCTTCCGCTGTGCATTTGCTCATTTTAGAGATATTACTTGGAGTCATTCATGACATATTTCAAAAGACGTTGCATTCGAGTCATTGAATTCATCAAGATTATTATTAAGTCAATTATAGTTGGATATATTATGAAATGGTGTGCAGGCCGTAAACTTTCGATGAAATGAAAGTTTGTCTTTCTAAAAATGACAGCAATGTTTGTAAAATGTATCATATAGAGGTCAAGTACCTCGCGATGTAACCAAATGTAATGTATTCGTCCCGATGGATTACGACGGGTCTCTACAGGCGGTATCAGAGCGGTGGTCGTAGCGAACCAGGTCTTGCATTAGTGTGTCTAACTAGTAGTTGTTAGGATGCATTAGTGAGTCTGGACTTCGACCTAGTAGATGTTAGGTTACATTAATAAGTATGGACTTGAACCTGGTCTGCATGTCAAAAGTTTTGCTTACCGTTCTTTGTCGAAAAATATCTGCATATCATTTTCAGTCTCGACACATCTTATTGCAATTATTGAAGGTATTGCGTATGCCCGAGAGACATATTAAATTAATGTGGCTAATGTGTTATGATCCAAGTCGGGTCATACCCAATAACAAACTTATCGACACCTTATTCGTATTTGATCTTAACGATTGGATCATTGATCAAATACGCGACACTTGAATTTTAAGAAAAATGGTTTTCTGAAAGATTACTTGAAGTGTATATATAAATTATGGAATAATTTATATAACAAGAGTTTAAATTATTTGTGTGTTAAATAATTGATTTTGTTATGCTACATTTTATAAAGTTTGGTTTTATAAAAATAAATGTACATAACAAATATATAAATATGGAGGTATTATGAAGAGTTTTATAAAATCTAATTACTTTTATAAAACTTATTTTATAATACTTGAAAGAGAAAGTGGCCTTGGAGTTGCAAGTTCACATGCTCTTGGCTTGGAATCTTTCACCCATGCTTTCCCATATCCATATACTAGCATATTGACTCTTGTTACACACATGCATCTATACTTCAAGAAAACTAGCAAAAATTTTGCTCAAAAGTGAGCTGTAGGCCGTGGCCTTTTGGGGTGCAAAGGAAGTTCCAAATTAATTTTTGCAAGCTCATTTCAAGTGTTAGATAAATCCTAACCAAAAGCTAGGTGTTGGTGCACAAGTTTGGGGTATTACACTCTTAAGGTTTCATCTTTTAGAACTCCATTCATCATCATCATCTTCATCACTCACTACCTAGCTTGGAGAAGGTATAAACTCCTTTCTTTCTTGTAGTTTGTAAGTATGTTTCACAACTTGATCATAATTAGGATTTAACTTTAATTGGTTAAAGTATAACAAGTTTTAAATGGTAATACTTACATGCTTCCGCTTTAGTAAGATTCTTAAAATGTTTTAAGTATTATGAAACTTGTTAAATCCCAACAATGGTATCTAGAGCCGAAGTTGTTGAAATATGCTCCGAGATGATTATTAAACTCACTATATATTTTTCATTTTATGTACATGCATGATTGTAAAATGCAAAAATTAAAGTGTTTGGGTGGGTTTGTTGGTTGGCCGAATTTTAGGAGGTTCCAAATGGGTTTTGGAACTTGCCATTTGGTCAATTTTGTTGTATGTTAAAATTCACAATCAAGCCTTGACCTTGTGTTTGAATGGTTGCATGTTTGGTTGAATTAATTCATTCATTTGGTATGTAATATTAATTCATTCATTTGGTTTGTAATAATATTATTTTGGTTATGTAATTTATTTTATATTTGGTATGTAAAATAGATTAGGTTGTATTTTCATTTTTTAGAGAAAAATGTATTAGGATATATTTTTTGTAAAAGATGAAGATGCAAGATGAAGAACACAAGAAGAAGCATTTGGATGCAAGATTAAGTGGGAGATTTAAAATCTCCTACTTTGTGTTATAACCCTTAACCGGTGGCATTTGTTTTCGGCTAAACAAATGTCTACCAAAATGGCTTGATTGTGAACATATTGTTTTGCATGCATGGTTGTTTGTTTGATTATGGATTGTATTTTTGGTTGCTACAAATTAATCACACAAGTTAACAACAAACAAAACTAAAATTTAATTGGTTAAATTAGACGTTATTAACAACATGCAAAACGGAAATTTAAATGGTTAAATTAAAAACGACTAAAAGGACATTAATAAACGGTTATTAAGAACATGATAATGATCATATATATATAATGGTTTATATCAAGTAATTGGCTAAAATTACAAGACTTGAAAATGGATTTCAAAAGAACCATACACTAAATGCATGTTGGTGTATGACATAAAAGTTTTCTCAAACTAGAATTAATGAAAACTCAAAATCCCTTAATTAACAAGGTAAACGAGTTAAACGCCATCCTTTTGTGCAACACTTAAAAATATTAGGGAACACATAATGGGATAAAGGTCACCTAACCGTTATGAGCAAACTAATATGATTGAGGTGAATTTCGCACACTTATGGGATAAAGGTCACCTAACCACTTGTATGTTGAATTTACACGTTAGCACAAGTAGGACGACTTGATTTGGGAATCATGAACTTAGGGTCACCGAAGCATGAGGAACAAATAGGCGTTGATGGGATAAATATGCCATGCAAAAGGATTGCATGATCCCATGACTTAGAAGTTGCAAAAGGATTGCAATTATCATATAATGACTACCTAGCTAAACCAAATGACGGGATAAAGGTCACCTAACCGAAATTTGGTTTACCGTTAGATTCTAAAATTTAATAAATATCAATTGGATTTAAAGGGTATTGATTGTTAAATTAAAATTAATACTTAAACAACTTTGTTAAATTTTGTAGATGGCCGCCAATAACAACAACAACATTCCAAATGCACCTATCAACTTTAACAACCTATCGTTAAGGTCAATCCTCGAAAAGGAAAAACTCAACCATACGAACTTCATGGATTGGTTTTGCAATCTAAGAATTGTCCTCAAACTAGAGGATAGGGCGTATGTATTGGAAGACCCCATTCCCGATCAATCGGACGAGGATGATACGGAAGGCATGGCTTATTGGGAGAAATATTGCACCGATTCAGTGCAAGTTTCTTGCCTTATGCTTGGGACTATGATACCCGAACTCCAAAAGGATTTTGAGCATCATAGTGCATATGACATGATCACACAGTTGAAAGAGATGTTCCTTCAACAAGCTCGTGTCGAGTGCTTCGAAACGGTTCGAGCGCTTCATGCATGTCGGATGGACGACTCCCAATCCCTTTCATCTTATGTCCTAAAGCTGAAAAGCCTAATTGATCGAGCGAACCGTCTGAACTGCAACGTGTCTAATGAATTAGCCACGGACCTTATCCTTAATTCCTTGTCAAAGAGGTTTGACACATTTGTAATGAATTACAACATGAATGGATGGGATAAAAGCATTGGTGAATTACATGCCATGCTTAAGACGGTAGAGGCAAGCATGGGTAAAAGGGCTTCACCCGTGTTTACGATCAATGAAGGCGGGTCCAAAAACAATAACACTTCTAAGCCGAAGGCGGCTAAGAGGAAAGGACCCGCCTACCAAGGCAAGGGCAAGGGAAAGGGGAAGGTGGTTACCCCAACGAACAACAACAAGAAGCAAAAGGTTGCCGAAAGGCTAACCCCAAGGAAGATCCATGCTTCAGTTGCGGTGAAATGGGTTACTGGAAACGTAACTGCCCGGTCTACCTCAAGGAGTTGAAAGAAAAGAGGGATGCCGGGCAAACCTCCGGTAATGTATATATGGTATACATTGAGCTTAGTATTACTTCTTCTAATACATGGGTATTAGACACATGATGTGGAACTCATATTTGCAATTCTTTGCAGGGGTTCAAAAGAAGTAAACAACCAGCGGGAACAACAAGTCTCTTCATGGAAAATGGTGCAAAGGTGCACGTAGAAGCTCAAGGAGACTTTGTTTTAAAGCTACAAACTAGGTTGGAGCTTATTTTGAGTTTTGTATGCACCAGATTTATCTCGAAACATTATTTCTGTATCCCGTTTGAAACAATGTGGTTTTAATCTTAATTTCATTAATGATGATATCCATGTTTCTTTAGATAATGTGTTCTATTTTAAGGCTTCACCTTCAAATGATATTTATGAATTGGTTCATGATGACACATCATACAATAGCTCAATGTTCCATGCAAACACCAAGAAACTCAAAAGGGATTTGAGTGATTCCTACTTATGACATTGTCGCCTTGGTTACATAAACAAGAATCGAATGCATACACTTCAAAAGAATGGACTTTTGAAATCAAATGAACTAGACTCGTTTGATGTATGTGAATCTTGTTTACAAGGCAAAATGACTAAAGCACCTTTCAAAGGGACCTATGAAAGGGCTAAGGACTTATTGGGATTAATACATTCGGATGTATGTGGACCCTTTAAGCCCATAACTAGGAATGGTGAAAGATACTTAGTTACTTTCATTGATGACTTCAGTCGTTTCGGATATGTCTACCTGTTAAGACATAAGGACGAAACTTTTGAAGCATTCAAGGAATATCAAAACGAAGTACAAAATCAACTCAATAAGACAATCAAGGTACTTCGTACCGATAGAGGAGGTGAATACCTAAGCGATGCTTTCCAAGTTCATCTTAAAAGTTGTGGGATTATCTCACAAATTACTCCTCCTGGAACACCCCAACTTAATGGAGTATCCGAAAGGAGGAACCGAACCCTAATGGATATAGTTTGATCAATGATGGCTAGAAGCTCGTTACCTCTATCATTTTGGGGTTATTGTCTATGCTCCGCGGCTCGTATTTTAAATATGGCCCCAACCAAGAAAGTGGAACGAACTCCTCATGAGATGTGGTTTGGAAAACCTCCATCTCTATCATACTTAAAGGTATGGGGATGTGAAGCTTATCCTAAGCGTTACGTCCCTAATAAGTTGAATGCTCGATCCATAAAGTGTATCTTCATAGGATATCCCAAGGATGATATGGGATACTATTTCTATGATCCAACCGAGCAAAATGTATTTGTTGCTCGAAAGGCTAAATTCCTTGAAACTAAGTTCCTAATGGAAGGAAATATTAAAAGGAAGATAGATCTTGAAGAGGTTCAAGATCAAGTAGATGATACACAATTGGTTGACACTAGCACGCAACATGAAAATGTTGAGAGTGATCAAATGGATGATCAAAATACACAAGACATTCGCAGATCTGGTAGGATTAGCAATCCTCCTGAGAGATATGGGTTTCTCATGGATGGTTGCTATGTGGTTGATTTGGATGAACCAACAAACTACCAAGACGCTTTATCAAGGATTGATAAAGATAAATGGCGGGAAGCCATGAACGCTGAGATGCAATCCATGTATGACAACCAAGTTTGGGAACTTGTTACACAACCTACTGGCTCAAGGCTAGTTGATTGTAAATGGCTTTTCAAAATGAATACCGACATACATGGAAACTTGGATACATATAAAACTAGACTTGTAGCAAAAGGTTTCACTCAAATCAAGGGGTTGACTATGATGAAACTTTTTCGCCTGTGGCAATGCTAAGGTCTATTAGGATATTACTTGCCATTGCTGCTCATTATGATTATGAAATATGGCAAATGGATGTCAAGACCCCTTTCCTAAATGGACATCTTGAGGAAGATGTCTATATGGTTCAGCCTGAAGGTTTTGTTGACCCAAAATATCCTAAAAAGGTATGCAAGTTAAAGAAGTCAATCTACGGATTGAAACAAGCATCTAGAATGTAGAATCATCGTTTTAATGAGGAGGCCAATAAATTTGGCTTCATTAAAAATGGTGATGAAGCTTGTGTATACAAGAAAGCTAGTAGGAGCACTATCATGTTCCTTGTACTATATGTGGATGATATATTGTTATTTGGAAATGATATTCCGGAAATGGAAGGTGTTAAAACTTGGCTAAGTAAATGCTTCTCCATTAAGGATCTTGGAGAAGCACAATACATCTTGGGGATTGGGATCTACAAGGATAGATCCAAGAAACTGATAGGTTTGAATCAAAGTGCATACATTGAAAAGATCTTGAAAAGGTTCAAGATGGAGAACTATAAGAAAGGTTTGGTACCTATTCAAAAGGGAACACTTCTCAGTTCATCTCAGTGCCCTACTATGAAAGATGAACATGAGAGAATGAAGAAAGTCCCATATGCGTCTGCCATTGGTTCAATCATGTATGCAATGATATGCACTAAACCGGATGGGTCATGCGCTCTTAGCCTGACAAGTAGATACCAGAATAACCCAGGAAACAGTCATTGGATTGCTGTTAAAAGTATATTGAAATACCTTAGGAGGACTAAGGATATGTTTCTAATATATGGGTCTGGTGAGGAGGAACTCGCTGTAAAAGGTTACGTGGACGCGAGTTTCCAAACTGATCGAGATGATTCTCGATCATAATCCGGTTATGTCTTCACATTAAATGGAGGTGCGGTCTCTTGGAAGAGTTCAAAATAGGATGTTGTTGCATTATCCACTACATAGTCGGAGTACATTGCCGCCTCATTGGCAGCTCAGGAAACTGCATGGATGAATAAATTCTTCGACGACTTAGGAGTAGTCCCTTCCATTCAGGACCCTCTTGAGATATTTTGTGACAACGAGGGTGCGAATGCTCAAATCAAGGAACCTCGTGCTCACCAAAAGACCCATCACATTGAGCGGAGATTCAACTACATAAGGGATGAAGTTGAAAAGGGAAAGATATGTATTCGCAAAGTTCATACAGATCTTAATATAGCGGATCCTCTCATGAAGCTCTTACATGGAGCGAAACATACTGGACATGTTTGTGCATTAGGGCTTCAATATTCTAGTGATTGGTCATGATCTGTTTTAAGTATTGTAACGGAACGAAATCGTTTAAACTCATTAATATAATTATGGTATTAATTATTTTGAGTTATGTTCATGTTTTGCATATTTTATCCATGAATAAGTAATTATTCTAAATTCCGTGGTCGATCACATTTGTGGGAACAAGTGTGAGGTTTAGACTATTATGAACTTGGATTGGTATACATTCACGAGATGAATGTGGGGCAAGGTTGCAACCAAGGTTCATAGATATTTGTGGGATACAAATATTGGAAGACCCGCCCTCAAGATTTACTGAATGGAGCCTTTGTGGTTGATCACATGTAATCTTGAGTAAAGGCGAATATCATTGTATCCTCTGAACTGAGATATATATAGGGTTCATGTATTTACCGAGTATCGTGCCTTATTCTTTCCTTCGCTATTCTGAAATATGGTAGTTCACAAGGAAGAGCTCAGGCATAGTGCAAGGTATATATTTAGGACGTATGTAGTCAAGATGGAATTTGTCCCTCTTATTCGTTGAGAGTCAGATGTCTAAGGCCTGATAAAGTTAAATCTAAAAGAGAGTAATCATTCTGTGTCTCTTGGATTTAACATGACATCTAGGACGAAAGGATAGATGAAAGATTCACCTATTCATATTCGAGATGGGAACTCGAAAAGGATGATGTTATTGAATGGCACAAAGTCATAACATATTGGGGGTGATGGACGGTCGTTAGGTGGTATCCATCACTTGCATTAATTTCTTATGTTTCTCGTGCAAGTGGGAGATTGAAGGTATTTCGTATGCCCGAGAGACATATTAAATTAATGTGGCTAATGTGTTATGATCCAAGTCGGGTCATACCTAATAACAAACTTACCGACACCTTATTCGTATTTGATCTTAACGATTGGATCATTGATCAAATACGCGACACTTGAATTTTAAGAAAAATGGTTTTCTAAAAGATTACTTGAATTGTATATATAAATTATGGAATAATTTATATAACAAGAGTTTAAATTATTTATGGGTTAAATAATTGATTTTGTTATGCTACATTTTATAAAGTTTGGTTTTATAAAAATAAATGTACATAACAAATATATAAATATGGAAGTATTATGAAGAGTTTTATAAAATCTAATTACTTTTATAAAACTTATTTTATAATACTTGAAAGAGAAAGTGGCCTTAGAGTTGCAAGTTCACATGCTCTTGGCTTGGAATCTTTCACCCATGCTTTCCCATATCCATATACTAGCATCTTGACTCTTGTGGGAATACACACATGCATCTACACTTCAAGAAAACTAGCAAAAATTCTGCTCAAAAGTGAGCTGTAGGCCGTGGCCTTTTGGGGTGCAAAGGAAGTTCCAAATTAATTTTTGCAAGCTCGTTTCAAGTGTTAGATAAATCCTAACCAAAAGCTAGGTGTTGGTGCACAAGTTTGGGGTATTACACTCTTGAGGTTTCATCTTTTGGAACTCCATTCATCATCATCATCTTCATCACTCACTACCTAGCTTGGAGAAGGTATAAACTCCTTTCTTTCTTGTAGTTTGTAAGTATGTTTCACAACTTGATCCTAATTGGAATTTAACTTTAATTGGTTAAAGTATAACAAGTTTTAAATGGTAATACTTACATGCTTCCGCTTTAGTAAGATTCTTAAAATGTTTTAAGTATTATGAAACTTGTTAAATCCCAACAATTATTGCATAGACAGTGTACAGACAAATTCATATCCCATCATATTAAACTTGTCTGACACGTTTCCTTAATTTCCTCCGTAATCTATGGGATCTTCTGTACTATACAGGTATTCTATGTAATTAGAATATCAAACGATATCCGAAAATCATTTCATATCGAAAACCCTTTATCTAACCGTACAAGACGGAACTCGCAACTAGTTCAAATTCCTTAGATTCTGACAGCTATTCCGTTATCAAATTTCCACTCGAGCTCCGAAAGCAGTGTGACCGAAATGGATCAACCACTTAGCCATCATCTATTTTGGATGAAATGGGGATAGGTTCGTAATCTACTTAATCATTGGAGACAAGAAGAAGGTGATCCCTTCCATCCCGCACATTCCCCTCTTGGTGAAGAACCTGAAGCACTTACCGGCGAACCTATTCGTAATACCATTTTCTCTCTCATTTCCTGAGTATCTCGTTACGACTATATATTATCTTAAATTCTAGATCTTATTCATCCGCTCGTCCGAACCGACAATTATCCAGGTGTAATAGAAGAAGTCAACGAGCTGCGCGCTCGAGTAGTGGCTTTGGAGAATACAATACAAAGGTTACAAGCACCAGCAGCATCATCGGCACCAACAGCACCACCAACAACAACATCCGCATCCCACACCTTAACATTACAATCTGTACCTCGAACATCAATGTCATACGCACCATAGATACCAAGGAGTACCAACAACAATGAACGATGAAGTATTGATCCATAACTTCATTGAAGAAATATTTTGTGATGAATATGTGGTTCCTAATAGTTAACGATGAAGTATTGATCCATAACTTCATTGAAGAAATATTCTGCAAAGAATATATGGTTCCTAATAGTTTTAGTGATTACTTATTCTAGCTCAAACCGAAAAGCAAATGAGATTAATATCATATTAACTCATTAAATTCATGATTACATCTGAAGAAAATATATATGTATATATGTTTTCATAAAGATTGTAATTAAAAATTCTTTGGTACAAACGGTTAATGGTGAAAATATTTTAACGGGTAGGTAATACCCGAGGAATATTTAGATTTCACATTAATAAGTTACACTGTACATTCTTCGAATCTGATTTAACAGTCATTTACTATCCTACTTACATCCACAGATATACGAATCCGTTCACCACAGAATAACCATTTTCATTCAATTTCATATTTGGATTTTGACTTATCAGAATCCAACAAGTGGCATAATGAAGAAAACATTGGATAAAATAAAATTTGTTAGAAACAAACAAATTAACTATGAGAAAAATTTTGTTAAGAATCCACGCTAACAAAATCCTAGCTAACTGTTAATTCCTTATTACATTTTAATTATCGCAAATTATTTTATCTTAATTTTAATTCTCGCAATTTTATTTATCGTCATTTAATTTCTGTTATTTATTTTACGCACTTTATTTTTCGTCATTTAAATACTGTTATTTACGCATTTAAATATCGGGACACGTATACAAGGTTTTGATATATCATATCGACGCATCTATATATATTATTTGGAATATCCATAGACACTCTATATGCGGTAATGCTGGAGTTAGCTATACAGGGATTGAGGTTGATTCTACAATAATATATATATACCTGAGACATGTATACAATGGGTCACGGATACATATTAATTAATTCGAATATTATATATTAAACTATATATGAATTATTGAATTACTAATTGTGGACTGCTAACTGTGGACTATCAACATTGGACAATTAAAATGAATAAAAATATTGATTATAACATATGAAACTAAACAATTCTTCAAGTTTGCCACTTGATTTCATCTTAAACCTCATTTGTATCTTGACGATTACAATCATCGTTCAAACCTTTCATGATTCTTGAAAACACCTCAATTGAGAGGATGAACTAACCGCACTTCATCTACGAGAGAAAAGATTGATGCATATAGTTATACACCTGAAAACACTCAGAACCTGGGTAACGTTTAACACGTATCTATGCTAGCTCCTTTGGCGTTGTTATTACCGAAGATAACTTTACAATTCCTATCCAAATTAGCCAATTTTGTCACAGCTCCAGCAAATCAACATCGACCTTTCATTCGAGTAAGTCTTATTATAACCTTGATATATAAAGTTTGCCTTTCGTCATCGTTACCGGGGAATCGTTTATATTCCACCACATTAGCAGTAAACTTCCCAGCAACTTCATTACTCATTGATTTAAGTCTCTCCTAAAAAAAAAAAAAACATTATATTTGTTCATTAAAAACTCTATCATATACTCATCCGCATATTGTAACGAGAATTGCCATACCAATTACCGGGAATCAGCAACCAGTATTTTGAATCTCGTAACATTTCTACATCAACAGTTATATGTATACATATAACAAATATTTCTTAGAATTATGATCTTCCATTCTGAAACTTTGAAAAGCACCCAGTCTTCGAATCAATACTCTAAATTTTGGGAAAATGCAGAATGAAGCAGCATAAACTATAGACAACCGTAAACGACCTTAACTGTCAGAAGTTTGATGATAAAGAATAGTATGCTGGCAAAGCTCAGAAAAGTTGGAACTGGAAAACGGATTAAGCAAACCATGAAGGAGGCTGTGGGCATATCACAAAGATTAAATCTGCCTTCAAAGAATCCAAACGATTCAATATCAGCCGAAGTCATTAACGAATACCTTGCTCATGACTCTAAACTTTTACGAACAAATCTTCATCATCATCCATTGATATTAGAAATTCTAAGATATCATCGAATCTTTCATAATAAATATCCTCGATATTTCTGAAGATAGTTTCACAACTATTCTTATCTGAAATCATTCATCTCTTCGCGATATCAGTGTTACATCAGAAAGGAAATTGTTTTAGTTTCTAAATTCTGAAACCTTCGAATTTAAAATATGAATGTTTTTGAAGTAGTGTTGGGAACTGAAGCATGAGTTAGTATAATATAATGACACTTGATCAACGTGATTATATTACAGTAAGTCATGCTGAGTTTTTAAATGGAACCTGATGATTCACAGATCATAACGTCATCATGTGCCATGTCACACGACTCTTACATTCTACCAAATCTTTAAACATATCAAGAACATATCTTCCTGATAGTTCCATCTATTCTCTTGAATTCTGGTAATTTAACCAATCAAGATTGTGCTATTACCATTTCTTTCTTAGAACATTAACTCTGTTCATTCCAAAATTCATATCTACGGATTCTGGACCATTATTCGCTAAAGTCAGAAAAAGAAAACAAAAGTATGGATCTCCAAAATATGAAGGAAAGGAAGAGGGTGGATTTATAGTGAAATATCCGACAAAGAAATCAAAACAGATCATCGCATTTAACCAAAAAGGATTCCAATTTCCTTAAATCCCGAAGAATCATATCTTATAGATTTCCAAGATTTTCTTTTAAATCCATTGTATTCCGGAATTCAACTCCGACTACGTTAAAAGCTAAATCTTTACTTCTTTATATCACTCTTTTGTGATAACTTCACTCGTACCCTTCGAGTAATCGAATTATCTTATCCATATTACTTGATGCGTGATTATGACTTTAAAAACGCAATTTAGAACAAGCTTTCTTCACTTAAACAGATCTGAACACAAACCCCCAAATTTGTAACAGTAACAGCCCCAAAAACAGAGTATAAAACTCTGAAATAAGAATACAAGGATAGAAGAATCTAAACCCCAAATTGATAAAGATACCACCACAATTAGAGATCTAGAAACACTCCAAATCTTCAACTACAGCTGATAAAGATTCCACCACAACTATAATATCAGATATGAAGATTTGGATTTCACCACAATGTTTGATAAAGTAACACCACAAACACTGATAAAGAAACCACTCTTAGCCACCGAAATCAAAGATTCGTAAAGACACAGAGATTTTGTAAATAGATAAGCTCTATCAAACTTTTCATTCAATCATCAACCAAGTTTTACAATTACAAGAGCTCTCTATTTATAGTAGAAGCTTAACAGCTATTTTCTAAATAAGACAAAAACATAAAAACGAAATGGAGACAAAAAGAACAAACAATTACAAATTAGCCAATAAGAATAAAGGACACAATCTGCAAAAAGCCTGCCATTTGTTAGTGCTCCTTCCCATGATAAAAGCATCCAATGATAAATGGGAGTCTTCCTTGGACAGCTAACATTCTTCTAGAACAGCCACACACGTGTTAAGCACATGACCTGACCGGTTTATTGAAAAGCATAAGTAAACTTTGAATTGTATCAGCAAGTTGGCCATTCAGACAGAAAATAGCATCGCGTGCTGGTTGTACTAGAGTTTCGTGTGCTGATTGAACTAAAATTCTTCAGCTGGTTGAACTAGCTGGTTCGCCTAAGCATAACTTTACTGGTTCGATTTGATGGTTACCCGGCTAAGTGAATTAAAGCTTTAGTGGCTGAACTAAACTCATTTGCTGGTCCGACTAGCTGGTTCTTCTTCGTTGCTGGCTTGCCTTCAACTATCAAAAACTTTATTCATGAAAACATAACTACTTCAGTTTAAGGACTGAAGTAGGGTCACCCCTGAGCTTCTTGAACCAGCTCCAAAAACACTTAGATGATACGAAATAGATGGCAACACGACCATTGCTTGGCCTGATTCGGGTGTAACATCTTTTGAGCTCGAGCTGGCTGTGTTGCTGGTTACATTGCCCAGCTCACCCGCATCATCCTCTCCCTCTAAAAAGGAACTTGACCTCAAGTTCTCGAGGTTGTCATCTTCCAAGTAGGGCATCAAATCACCAACATTAAAAGTGCTATACACAGCAGTATCACCAGGCAGCTCGACCTTGTAAGCATTATCACCAACTTTTTCCAACACTTTAAATGGACCCTCAGCTCTTGGCATCAGCTTGTTCTTCCTTTTTGCTGGGAACCTTTCCTTTCTTAGATGAATCCAAACAAGATCACCAGGAACAAAAGTGGGCTGCTTTCTGTGCTGGTTAGCTTTAGCCTTGTATTGCT
This sequence comes from Rutidosis leptorrhynchoides, assembly GCF_046630445.1. Classification (NCBI taxonomy): domain Eukaryota; kingdom Viridiplantae; phylum Streptophyta; class Magnoliopsida; order Asterales; family Asteraceae; genus Rutidosis; species Rutidosis leptorrhynchoides. Next base: position 204,398,539 of record NC_092339.1, read on the forward strand.
GGTTGGTCTTTTCAATTTTGGCCCTCACTTGCTCATACAGCTTCTTCATTTCTTTGGCCTTTACTACTGCATCAACACTTACCTTAGGCTCAATTGCAAAAGGAATCAGATCAATGGGTGTGGGTGGATTTACACCATAGCAGATTTCAAATGGTGATTTTCCTGTGGAGTAATTAGGTGCTCTGTTAAAAGCAAATTCAGCTTGAGCAAGCTTCAAATCCCACTCCTTCAAACTTTTCTTCACAAGTGCCCTTAGCAACATTCCCACAGTTCTATTGGTAACTTCAGTTTGACCATCAGTTTGGGGATGGTGAGAAGTGCTGAATAAAAGTTTTGTTCCAAGCAGCTTCCATAATGTCTTCCAAAAATAGCTTAAGAACTTTGTATCTCGATCAGACACAATGGTTTTGGGAACTCCATGAAGACGAACAATTTCTTTGAAGAATAAAGTAGCAACAACATTAGCATCATTGGTTTTGTTGCAGGCTATGAAATGAGCCATCTTTGAAAACCTGTCAACAACAACCATAATAGAATCTTTGCCTCGCCGAGTCCTTGGTAAAGCAACAATGAAATCCATGCTCAAATCTTCCCATGGCTGGTTGGGAACAGGAAGAGGAGTATATAAACCCTTGTGAAAAGTTGATTTAGCTTGACAGCAGGTAGCACAACGATTAATCACAGCTTTGACATCTTTATCCATACATGGCCAGTAGAAGTGTTCACTTAGGATATCCAATGTCTTGTTAATCCCAAAATGACCAGCTAAACCACCTCCATGTGCTTCTCTAATCAGCAACTCCCTGATTGAATCTTTTGGGATGCACAATCTGCTGCCCTTGAAAAGAAAACCATCTTGCTCAATATAATCTCTTTTGGACTCAGCAGGAGAATAGTTCAAAATAGGAGCAAAGTCTGGATCAGCTTCATATAACTCCTTAACAAATGAAAATCCAAGAACTCTAGCTTCTAGAATTGACAACAACGAATATCTTCTTGAAAGAGCATCAGCAACAACATTAGAAGTACCAGCCTTGTGTTTAGACACAAAGGAGTACATCTGCAAGAATTCAACCCATTTTGCATGCCTTGGATTTAATTTGTGCTGCCCATTAATGTATTTTAATGCTTCATGATCAGAAAAGAGAACAAACTGCCTTGGCTTCAAATAATGTGACCAATGATCAACAGCTCGAATGATGGCATAAAACTCTTTATCATAAGTGCTATAATTCAGTTTTGACCCATTTAGCTTTTCACTGAAATAAGCTACTGGTCTTTTTCCTTGCACTAGCACAGCTCCAATGCCAACACCACTTGCATCACATTCAAGTTCAAACAACATATCAAAATTAGGCAAAGCAAGTATAGGTGCTGAACTTAGCTTCTCTTTCAATGATTCAAATGCTGATTGGGCAGAACTAGACCATTCAAATACCCCTTTCTTCATACAATCAGTAATTGGAGGAACAATTGTGGAGAAGTCTTTGATAAATCTTCTATAGAATGAAGCTAAACCATGAAAACTTCTAACTTCAGTGATGGTAGAAGGACTAGGCCATGATCTGATTGCTTCCACCTTAGATGGATCCATTGAAATGCCTTCTTCAGAAACCACATATCCAAGAAACACTACTTTGCTGACAAAGAAATCACACTTCTCCAGCTTTGCATATAACTGATTCTGCCTTAATAGCTCAAATACTTTCCTCAGATGATCCAAGTGTTCTTCTTTAGTTTTTGAGTACACTAGGATGTCATCAAAGTAAACAACCACAAACTGACCAATAAGTGGCCTGAACACTTCATTCATAAGCCTCATGAATGTGCTGGGTGCATTAGACAACCCAAAAGGCATAACCAACCACTCGAATAATCCACCTTTGATCTTGAAAGCTGTCTTCCATTCATCTCCTTCTTTCATTCGAATCTGATGATACCCACTTCTAAGATCAACTTTGGAAAACACACAAGAACCATGCAGCTCATCTAGCATATCATCTAATCTAGGTATGGGATACCTATACTTGATGGTGATGTTGTTAATAGCTCGGCTGTCTACACACATTCTCATAGAACCATCTTTCTTTGGAACCAGTAAAGCTGTTACTGAACAAGGACTCATGTTGGTTCTAACATATCCCTTGGCAACCAACTCATTAACTTGCTTTTCTAATTCTTTTGCTTCATGAGGGGAACATCGATAAGCTGCTTTATTAGGAAGAACAGATCCAGGTACAAGATCAATTTGATGTTCAATACCCCTGATTGGTGGTAAACCAGTAGGTAACTCAGTAGGAAACACATCAGTAAATTCGGATAACAATGGCTTTACCCTAGCTGGTATTTCATCATGCTGGTTCAACTCATCACTTTCAACCATCAGCAATAAATAAGCACCAGTACCACCCTTTAACTCAGTATCAACTTCAGCTTGAGTCATAAATAAAGCTTTATCATTCTTAACAGTAGGATCAGCCCTAGGTATTTCACTAAGCCTTAAAGAAGTGAGGGTGATCTTCTTTCCATTCACATACATTGAATAAGTATTTTGGTGTCCATTATGATAGACATACTTATCAAATAACCAAGGTCTACCAAGCAGTAAATGACAAGCATCCATAGGAATAACATCACAAGTAATCTCATCTTGATAAACAGTACCAATAGAAAATGGAACAGTAACTTGGCGAGTAACCTTTACCTCACTGCCTTGGTTAAGCCATTGAAGTTTGTATGGATGAGGATGCTTCTTTGTAACCAGCTCAAGCTTTTCCACCATGTGAGCAGATGCTGCGTTTGCACAGCTGCCTCCATCAACAATCAGGCTGCACACTTTACCCTTGACTGTGCATCTTGAATGAAAGATGTTTTCTCGCTGGCTCTTATCTTTAATAGTCTCAGCTGAGTGCATTACTCTTCGAACCACTAAAAACTCTCCAACATCAGCAGCAACAAACTCTTCACTATCAGGCTCATCATATGCTGGTTCAGTTTCAAAACCCCCTTCCAAATCTTCAATCTCCCTTAGTGTAAGAGCACGCTGGTTAGGACATTGAGCTTGAAAATGCCCAAATCCATGGCACTTGAAGCATTTTCTCCTATCATCTTTAGGACCAGCTACAACCTGCTCTTTGCCTTTAGATACTTTGGATGCTGCCTCGTTATGCCTAGGCAGCATAGATGATTGACCCTTCATAGGCAGCACAGCTGGCTTGGAATAAGACTTAAAATTAATTTTCTTCTTTGCTTGTTTCTCTACTTGAATAGCCAGCTTGCAAGCACTCTCAAAAGTCCATAGAGGCTGCATTTCAACTTGATCAGCAATAGAAGCATTTAAGCCCCCAACGAATCTTGCTATAGTGTGTTCTTCAGCTTCTTTAACATTTGTACGAATCTTGAGCTGCTCAAACTCTCTGATGTAATCAACAACATTCATGGTGCCTTGCTTGAGTATATTCATCTGTATATACAGATCTTGTTTGTAAGCTTGAGGAACAAATCTCTTTTGCATACACTCTTTTAACTTGGACCAGGTTTTGATGGTCTTCTTTCCTTCATATTGCCTTTCTTTTTTTAGATTATCATACCACATTGAAGCATACTTCTTCAATCTGATTACAGCAACTTTAAAGGCCTTTTTATCATCATAGCCTTTAACCTCCATAATTCTATCCATGGCCTGAACCCATTCAAAGTAATCTTCAGGATTAGAGGACCCTTCAAAATCAGGTGGATCTATCTTGATATCTTTCAAATCATCAGCTTTTTTCCTATGCCTTCTTCTTCTTTGTGAAGAAGCATGAGATCCATCAGTAGATTGGCTACCATCCTCAGATTCAGTACTAGAAGACACAATAGTTGTATCTCCATTTTCAGATCTAATTCTATTTCTTCTTGGAACACCATCTTCCAACAAGTTAACCATTCTTTCCATCTGATGTTGTAGAGCTTCAATAGCTCTATCTCTTCTAAGATTATGAGCTTCTTCAAGAGTCATATTCCTTGGAATATCAGCCATTTCAAATATCAGATCTGAAATAGACCTTTAGCAACAAATAGAAACCCAGATCTGAAATAAAGCTTAACAGCTCTAAAACAGAGTATGAAATGAAACAACAATAAAATGATAAGAAAGCTTCGATTTGAACAACCTAAGCTCTGATACCACTTTGATGCGTGATTATGACTTTAAAAACGCAATTTAGAACAAGCTTTCTTCACTTAAACAGATCTGAACACAAACCCCCAAATTTGTAACAGTAACAGCCCCAAAAACAGAGTATAAAACTCTGAAATAAGAATACAAGGATAGAAGAATCTAAACCCCAAATTGATAAAGATACCACCACAATTAGAGATCTAGAAACACTCCAAATCTTCAACTACAGCTGATAAAGATTCCACCACAACTATAATATCAGATATGAAGATTTGGATTTCACCACAATGTTTGATAAAGTAACACCACAAACACTGATAAAGAAACCACTCTTAGCCACCGGAATCAAAGATTCGTAAAGACACAGAGATTTTGTAAATAGATAAGCTCTATCAAACTTTTCATTCAATCATCAACCAAGTTTTACAATTACAAGAGCTCTCTATTTATAGCAGAAGCTTAACAGCTATTTTCTAAATAAGACAAAAACATAAAAAGGAAATGGAGACAAAAAGAACAAACAATTACAAATTAGCCAATAAGAATAAAGGACACAATCTGCAAAAAGCCTGCCATTTGTTAGTGCTCCTTCCCATGATAAAAGCATCTAATGATAAATGGGAGTCTTCCTTGGACAGCTAACATTCTTCTAGAACAGCCACACACGTGTTAAGCACATGACCTGACCGGTTTATTGAAAAGCATAAGTAAACTTTGAATTGTATCAGCAAGTTGGCCATTCAGACAGAAAATAGCATCGCGTGCTGGTTGTACTAGAGTTTCGTGTGCTGATTGAACTAAAATTCTTCAGCTGGTTGAACTAGCTGTTCGCCTAAGCATAACTTTGCTGGTTCGATTTGCTGGTTACCCGGCTGAGTGAATTAAAGCTTTACTGGCTGAACTAAACTCATTTGCTGGTCCGGCTAGCTGGTTCTTCTTCGTTGCTGGCTTGCCTTCAACTATCAAAAACTTTATTCATGAAAACATAACTACTTCAGTTTAAGGACTGAAGTAGGGTCACCCCTGAGCTTCTTGAACCAGCTCCAAAAACACTTAGATGATACGAAATAGATGGCAACACGACCATTGCTTGGCCTGATTCGGGTGTAACATCTTTTGAGCTCGAGCTGGCTGTGTTGCTGGTTACATTGCCCAGCTCACCCGCATCATTACTCAACCGTGATAAAACTCTATTTATCAGCTCATATTCGTCAGGAAAACATACTTATTGTCAGCCATAACCATCCCAATAAAATTTCGGGACGAAATTTCTTTAACAGGTAGGTACTCTGACGACCGGGAAATTTCTGACCAAATTTAAACTTGATCTTTATATTGAAATTTCCCGTTCATATTGATTATAAACATTCAATATTAATTAATTTCGTTGCAAGGTTTTGACCTCTATATGAGACGTTTTTCAAAGACTGGATTCATTTTTAAAACAACCATAACCTTTATTTTATCAATAAAGATTTCAAAAGCATTACGTAGATTATCAAATAATGATAATCTAAAATATACTGTTTACACACGACCATTACATAATGGTTTACAATAGAAATATATTACATCGACATATGTTTCTTGAATGCAGTTTTTACATAATATCATACAAACATGGACTCCAAATCTTGTCCTTATTTTAGTATGCAACAGCGGAAGCTCTTAATATTCACCTAAGAATAAACATGCTTTAAACGTCAACAAAAATGTTGGTGAGTTATAGGTTTAACCTATATATATCAAATCGTAACAATAGACCACAAGATTTCATATTTCAATATACATCCCATACATAGAGATAAAAATCATTCATATGGTGAACACCTGGTAACCGACATTAACAAGATGCATATTTAAGAATATCCCCATCATTTCGGGATCCTCCTTCAGACATGATATAAATTTCGAAGTACTAAAGCATTCGGTACTTTGGATGGGGTTTGTTAGGCCCAATAGATCTATCTTTAGGATTCGCGTCAATTAGGGTGTCTGTTCCCTAATTCTTAGATTACCAGACTTAATAAAAAGGGGCATATTCGATTTCGATAATTCAACCATAGAATGTAGTTTCACGTACTTGTGTCTATTTTGTAAATCATTTATAACACCTGCATGTATTCTCATCCCAAAAATATTAGATTTTAAAAGTGGGACTATAACTCACTTTCATAGATTTTTACTTCGTCGGGAAGTAAGACTTGGCCACTGGTTGATTCACGAACCTATAACAATATATACATATATATAAAAGTATGTTCAAAATATATCTACAACACTTTTAATACATTTTGATGTTTTAAGTTTATTAAGTCAGCTGTCCTCATTAGTAACCTACAACTAGTTCTCCACAATTAGATGTACAGAAATAAATCGATAAATATTATCTTGAATCAATCCACGACCCAGTGTATACGTATCTCAGTATTGATCACAACTCAAACTATATATATATTTTGGAATCAACCTCAACCCTGTATAGCTAACTCCAACATTCACATATAGAGTGTCTATGGTTGTTCCGCAATATATATATAGATAGGTCGACATGATAGGTCGAAACATTGTATACGTGTCTATGGTATCTCAAGATTACATAATATACAATATAAGTTGATTAGGTTATGGTTGGAATAGATTTATTACTAACTTTCACGTAGGTAAAATGAGTAGTTTTTATCAATATTGTTTTACTCGCCATTTCTTCGTTTCTAATCCATTTTGAGTGATTCCAGTGGCCACGGTTTTGTATTGAACTTAAATTTATGAATCTAAACAGAAAAAGTATAAGTTTATAGTTGAAAATACAAGTTACAAGTCATTTTTGAAAGAGGTAGTCATTTCTGTCGAAAGAACGACATCTTGATGACCATTTTGAAAAACATACTTTCACTTTGAGTTTAACCATGATTTTTGGATATAGTTTGATGTTCATAAGAAAAATCATTTTTCCAGAAGTATAGCTTTTAAATCAAAGTTCTTCTTAGCGTTTAATTATCCCAACCTAAACAGCCCCCGGTTTTACTACGACGGCGTATATCCAGTTTTATGGTGTTTATCGTGTTTCCGGGTTTTAAATCATTAAGTTAGCATATCATATAGATATAGAACTTGTGTTTAGTTGATTTTAAAAGTCTAGTTAGAAGGATTAACTTTATTTGCGAACAAGTTTAGAATTAACTAAACTATGTTCTAGTGATTACAAGTTTATAACATTGAAGAAGACAGCTTTTTATGTATGAGTTGAATGATGTTATGAACATCATTACTACCTCAAGTTCCTTGGATAAACCTACTAGAAATGAGAAAAATGAATCTAGCTTCAAAGGATCCTTGGATGGCATGGAAGTTCTTGAAGCAGAATCATGACACGAAAACAGTTCAAGTAAGATTTTCACTCGAAATAAGATTGTTATAGTTATAGAAATTGAATCAAAGTTTGAATATGAGTATTACCTTGTATTAGAAAGATATATTACTGTAAATAAGAAAGATTTTTTGAGGTTGGATGATCACTCTACAAGATTGGAAGTAAGCTAGCAAACTTGGAAGTATTCTTGATTTTATGAAACTAGAACTTGTAGAATTTATGAAGAACACTTAGAACTTGAAGATAGAACTTGAGAGAGATCAATTAGATGAAGAAAATTGAATAATGAAAGTGTTAGTAGGTGTTTTTGGTCGTTGGTGTCTGAATTAGATAAAAAGGATATGTAATTTTGTTTTCATGTAAATAAGTCATGAATGATTACTCATATTTTTGTAATTTTATGAGATATTTCATGCTAGTTGCCAAATGATGGTTCCCACATATGTTAGGTGACTCACATGGGCTGCTAAAAGCTGATCATTGGAGTGTATATACCAATAGTACATACATCTAAAAGCTGTGTATTGTACGAGTATGAATATGGGTGCATACGAGTAGAATTGTTGATGAAACTGAACGAGGATGTAATTGTAAGCATTTTTATTAAGTAGAAGTATTTTGATAAGTGTCTTGAAGTCTTTCAAAAGTGTATGAATACATATTAAAACACTACATGTATATACATTTTAACTGAGTCGTTAAGTCATCGTTAGTCGTTACATGTAAGTGTTGTTTTGAAACCTTTAGGTTAACGATCTTGTTAAATGTTGTTAACCCAATGTTTATAATATCAAATGAGATTTTAAATTATTATATTATCATCATATTATGATGTACGAATATCTCTTAATATGATATATATACATTAAATGTCGTTACAACGATAATCGTTACATATATGTCTCGTTTCAAAATCATTAAGTTAGTAGTCTTGTTTTTACATATGTAGTTCATTATTAATATACTTAATGATATGTTTACTTATCATAATATCATGTTAATTATATATATAACCATATATATGTCATCATATAGTTTTTACAAGTTTTAACGTTCGTGAATCACCGGTCAACTTGGGTGGTCAATTGTCTATATGAAACCTATTTCAATTAATCAAGTCTTAACAAGTTTGATTGCTTAACATGTTGGAAACACTTAATCATGTAAAATAACAATTTCATTTAATATATATATAAACATGGAAAAGTTCGGGTCACTACAGTACCTACCCGTTAAATAAATTTCGTCCCGAAATTTTAAGCAGTTGGAGGTGTTGACGTATATTCTGGAAATAAATGCGGGTATTTCTTCTTCATATGATCTTCTCGTTCCCAGGTGAACTCGGGTCCTCTACGAGCATTCCATCGAACCTTAACAATTGGTATCTTATTTTGCTTAAGTCTTTTAACCTCACGATCCATTATTTCGACGGGTTCTTCGATGAATTGAAGTTTTTCGTTGATTTGGAGTTCATCTAACGGAACAGTGAGATCTTCTTTAGCAAAACATTTCTTCAAATTCGAGATGTGGAAAGTGTTATGTACAGCCGCGAGTTGTTGAGGTATCTGAAGTCGGTAAGCTACTGGTCCGACACGATCAATAATCTTGAATGGTCCAATATACCTTGGATTTAATTTCCCTCGTTTACCAAATCGAACAACGCCTTTCCAAGGTGCAACTTTAAGCATGACCATCTCTCCAATTTCAAATTCTATATCTTTTCTTTTAATGTCAGCGTAGCTCTTTTGTCGACTTTGGGCGGTTTTCAACCGTTGTTGAATTTGGATGATCTTCTCGGTAGTTTCTAGTATTATCTAAGGACCCGTAATCTGTCTATCCCCCACTTTACTCCAACAAATCGGAGACCTGCACTTTCTACCATAAAATGCTTCAAACGGTGCCATCTCAATGCTTGAATGGTAGCTGTTGTTGTAGGAAAATTCTGCTAACGGTAGATGTCGATCCCAACTGTTTTCGAAATCAATAACACATGCTCGTAGCATGTCTTCAAGCGTTTGTATCGTCCTTTCGCTCTGCCCATCAGTTTGTGGATGATAGGCAGTACTCATGTCTAGACGAGTTCCTAATGCTTGCTGTAATGTCTGCCAGAATCTTGAAATAAATCTACCATCCCTATCAGAGATAATAGAGATTGGTATTCCATGTCTGGAGACGACTTCCTTCAAATACAGTCGTGCTAACTTCTCCATCTTGTCATCTTCTCTTATTGGCAGGAAGTGTGCTGATTTGGTGAGACGATCAACTATTACCCAAATAGTATCAAAACCACTTGCAGTCCTTGGCAATTAAGTGATGAAATCCATGGTAATGTTTTCCTATTTTCATTCCGGGATTTCGGGTTGTTGAAGTAGACCTGATGGTTTCTGATGCTCTGCTTTGACCTTAGAACACGTCAAACATTCTCCTACGTATTTAGCAACATCGGCTTTCATACCCGGCCACCAAAAATTTTCTTGAGATCCTTGTACATCTTCCCCGGTCCAGGATGTATTGAGTATCTGGTTTTATGAGCTTCTCTAAGTACCATTTCTCTCATATCTCCAAATTTTGGTACCCAAATCCTTTCAGCCCTATACCGGGTTCCGTCTTCCTGAATATTAAGATGCTTCTCCGATCCTTTGGGTATTTCATCCTTTAAATTTCCCTCTTTTAAAACTCCTTGTTGCGCCTCCTTTATTTGAGTAGTAAGGTTATTGTGAATCATTATATTCATAGATTTTTCTCGAATGAGTTCTCTGTCCTTCCTGCTCAAGGCGTCGGCTACCACATTTGCCTTCACCGGGTGGTAACAAATCTCAAAGTCGTAATCATTCAACAATTCAATCCACCTACGCTGCCTCATATTCAGTTGTTTCTGATTAAATATGTGTTGAAGACTTTTGTGGTCGGTATATATAATACTTTTGACCCCATATAAGTAGTGCCTCCAAGTCTTTAATGCAAAAACAACCGCGCCTAATTCCAAATCATGCGTCGTATAATTTTGTTCGTGAATCTTCAATTGTATAGACGCATAAGCAATCACCTTCGTTCGTTGCATTAATACACAACCGAGACCTTGCTTTGATATGTCACAATTAGGGATGGCAATGGATACCTGATCCAGTGGATATCCATTCGATCTACCTGATTATTCGTGGATATGGACGATCTAAATAGATATGGATGAAAAAATTTCATCCATGGATGAACCCGCTTCCACCCGAAATAACTAAATATATAAATTTATCACTCAAATTAGTATCATTTATGTAGTTATATTTCATTAATTATATTCATATTCATCTTTCATTATATTTTCTCTAAAAATATAACTTTATTCTTATATTTTGTTTTGTTTAATTTAAATGTATTTATCGTACTTTGGTGGTTTAAATGTGATTTCATGTAATTAAAAGTAAGCAACATACATGTTGATATCTTTACACATTTAATAAGCTATTTATTGAATATTTGTTATATAGATTAGTAAAAATGTGACTTTCGGTCGCATAAACTATTAAAAAATATTACTTTTGATCGTATATAATGAACCACGCTTATAATTGTTAAAAATAAGATAAATTTAAACGGATATGGATAATTATCCATTAACCCGCTTCACCTGACGGATATGGATATGGATGGATGAAAACTAAAAAAAATAAATGGATATGGATATGGATACGGCCTCACCCGATCCATATCCGATCCATTGCCATCCCTAGTCACAATAACTCACAAAATCATCATTCCCTTCAGGCAATGACAGTATAGGTGCCGTAGTTAGCTTTTTATTCAATAACTGAAACGCTTTCTCTTGTCATCCTTCCATTCAAATTTCTTCCCTTTATGCGTTAATGCAGTCAAGGGTTTTGCTATTCTGGAAAAGTCTTGGATGAACCTTCTGTAGTAACCAGCTAGTCCTAAAAACTGGCATATGTGTTTCGGAGTTTTCGGGGTTTCCCACTTTTCAACAGTTTCTATCTTTGCCGGATCCACCTTAATACCTTCTATGTGACCGAGGAATTGAACTTCTTCTAACCAAAATGCACACTTTGAAAACTTAGCGTACAATTCTTCCTTCCTCAATACTTCTAACACCTTTCTCAAATGTTCACCGTGTTCTTGGTCATTCTTTGAGTAAATAAGTATGTCATCAATGAAAACAATGACAAACTTGTCAAGGTATGGTCCACACACTCGGTTCATAATGTAGTGACCCGAACTTTTCCATGTTTATATATATTAATTGAGATTGATGTTTACATGATTAAATGTTTCCAACATGTTAAGCAATCAAACTTGTTAAGACTTGATTAATTGAAATAGGTTTCATATAGACAATTGACCACCCAAGTTGACCGGTGATTCACGAACGTTAAAACTTGTAAAAACTATACGATGACATATATATGGTTATATATATAGTTAACATGTTTTTATTATAAGTATGTATCTCATTAGGTATTTTAACAATGAGTTATATACATAAAAATGAGACTATTAATTTAAGAAACTCGAAAACGATATATATAACGATTATCGTTATAACAACGTCTTACTAGGTACATATGAATCATATTAAGATATTGATACACTTGGTTAATTATGTTAAATGATAAGTAAATATATTATTAAGTGTATTAACAATGAAATACATATGTAAAAATAAGACTACTAACTTAATGATTTCGAAACGAGACATATATGTAACGTTTATCGTTGTAACGACATTTAATGTATATATATCATATTAAGAGATATTCGTACATCATAATATCATGATAATATAATAATTTAAAATCTCTTTTGATATTATAAACATTGGGTTAACAACATTTAACAAGATCGTTAACCTAAAGGTTTCAAAACAACACTTACATGTAACGACTAACGATGACTTAACGACTCAGTTAAAATGTATATACATGTAGTGTTTTAATATGTATTTATACACTTTTGAAAGACTTCAATACACTTATCAAAATACTTCTACTTAACAAAAATGCTTACAATTACATTCTCGTTCAGTTTCATCAACAATTCTACTCGTATGCACCCGTATTCGTACTCGTACAATACACAGCTTTTAGATGTATGTACTATTGGTATATACACTCCAATGATCAGCTCTTAGCAGCCCATGTGAGTCACCTAACACATGTGGGAACCATCATTTGGCAACTAGCATGAAATATCTCATAAGATTACAAAAATATGAGTAATCATTCATGACTTATTTACATGAAAACAAAATTACATATCCTTTATATCTAATCCATACACCAACGACCAAAAACACCTACAAACACTTTCATTCTTCAATTTTCTTCATCTAATTGAACTCTCTCAAGTTCTATCTTCAAGTTCTAAGTGTTCTTCATAAATTCCAAAAGTTCTAGTTTCATAAAATCAAGAATACTTTCAAGTTTGCTAGCTCACTTCCAATCTTGTAAGGTGATCATCCAACCTCAAGAAATCTTTGTTTCTTACAGTAGGTTATCATTCTAATACAAGGTAATAATCATATTCAAACTTTGGTTCAATTTCTATAACTATAACAATCTTATTTCAAGTGATGATCTTACTTGAACTTGTTTTCGTGTCATGATTTTGCTTCAAGAACTTTGAGCCATCCAAGGATCCATTGAAGCTAGATCCATTTTTCTCTTTTCCAGTAGGTTCATCCAAGGAACTTAAGGTAGTAATGATGTTCATAACATCATTCGATTCATACATATAAAGCTCTCTTATTCGAAGGTTTAAACTTGTAATCACTAGAACATAGTTTAGTTAATTCTAAACTTGTTCGCAAACAAAAGTTAATCCTTCTAACTTGACTTTTAAAATCAACTAAACACATGTTCTATATCTATATGATATGCTAACTTAATGATTTAAAACCTGGAAACACGAAAAACACCGTAAAACCGGATTTACGCCGTCGTAGTAACACCGCGGGCTGTTTTGGGTTAGTTAATTAAAAACTATGATAAACTTTGATTTAAAAGTTGTTATTCTGGGAAAATGATTTTTATTATGAACATGAAACTATATCCAAAAATTATGGTTAAACTCAAAGTGGAAGTATGTTTTCTAAAATGGTCATCTAGACGTCGTTCTTTCGATTGAAATGACTACCTTTACAAAAACGACTTGTAACTTATTTTTCCGACTATAAACCTATACTTTTCTGTTTAGATTCATAAAATAGAGTTCAATATGAAACCATAGCAATTTGATTCACTCAAAACGGATTTAAAATGAAGAAGTTATGGGTAAAACAAGATTGGATAATTTTTCTCATTTTAGCTACGTGAAAAATTGGTAACAAATCTATTCCAACCATAACTTAATCAACTTGTATTGTATATTATGTAATCTTGAGATACCATAGACACGTATACAATGTTTCGACCTATCATGTCGACACATCTATATATATTTCGGAACAACCATAGACACTCTATATGTGAATGTTGGAGTTAGCTATACAGGGTTGAGGTTGATTCCAAAATATATATAGTTTGAGTTGTGATCAATACTGAGATACGTATACACTGGGTCGTGGATTGATTCAAGATAATAATTATCGATTTATTTCTGTACATCTAACTGTGGACAACTAGTTGTAGGTTACTAACGAGGACAGCTGACTTAATAAACTTAAAACATCAAAATATATTAAAAGTGTTGTAAATATATTTTGAACATACTTTGATATATATGTATATATTGTTATAGGTTCGTGAATCAACCAGTGGCCAAGTCTTACTTCCCGACGAAGTAAAAATCTGTGAAAGTGAGTTATAGTCCCACTTTTAAAATCTAATATTTTTGGGATGAGAATACATGCAGGTTTTATAAATGATTTACAAAATAGACACAAGTACGTGAAACTACATTCTATGGTTGAATTATCGAAATCGAATATGCCCCTTTTTATTAAGTCTGGTAATCTAAGAATTAGGGAACAGACACCCTAATTGACGCGAATCCTAAAGATAGATCTATTGGGCCTAACAAACCCCATCCAAAGTACCGGATGCTTTAGTACTTCGAAATTTATATCATATCCGAAGGGTGTCCCGGAATGATGGGGATATTCTTATATATGCATCTTGTTATTGTCGGTTACCAGGTGTTCACCATATGAATGATTTTTATCTCTATGTATGGGATGTGTATTGAAATATGAAATCTTGTGGTCTATTGTTACGATTTGATATATATAGGTTAAACCTATAACTCACCAACATTTTTGTTGACGTTTTAAGCATGTTTATTCTCAGGTGATTATTAAGAGCTTCCGCTGTCGCATACTTAAATAAGGACAAGATTTGGAGTCCATGCTTGTATGATATTGTGTAAAAACTGCATTCAAGAAACTTATTTTGTTGTAACATATTTGTATTGTAAACCATTATGTAATGGTCGTGTGTAAACAGGATATATTAGATTATCATTATTTGATAATCTACGTAAAGCTTTTTAAACCTTTATTGATGAAATAAAGGTTATGGTTTGTTTAAAAATGAATGCAGTCTTTGAAAAACGTCTCATATAGAGGTCAAAACCTCGCAACGAAATCAATTAATATGGAACGTTTTTAATCAATAAGAACGGGACATTTCAGTTGGTATCCGAGCGTTGGTCTTAGAGAACCAGAAAATTTGCATTAGTGTGTCTTATCGAGTTTGTTAGGATGCATTAGTGAGTCTGGACTTCGACCGTGTTTTCTTTAAAAATGATTGCTTAACATTTTTGTTGGAAACTATATATTTTTAACATATGAATATTATGTGATATATTAATCTCTTAACGTGTTTGATATTATGTGATAGATGTCTACCTCTAGAACAAGTCCCATTGACTCACCTAATAATAATGAAGAGTCAAATGTAAATTGGAATGATTTGTGGACTGATTCACAAGTTCCCGAAGAGGAACCGGAAGAAGAGTCGGAACCGGAAGAAGAATCGGAACCGGAAGAAGAATCGGAACCGGATGAAGAAATAGAACCGGTGGGGGAAATAATAAAACGGTTAAGTAAAAGAAAATCCTCAACCAACCGACCAAAGTTAATTATGGTCAATGGTGTTTCCGCCAAGGAAGCAAAATATTGGGAGGATTACCAATTCTCCGATGAATCGGATTTCGACGAGAATTCCGATGATGTTATAGAAATTACCCCAACTGAATTTAAAAAGGCAAAAGAAAATAATAAGGGAAAGGGCATAAAAATAGAGAAATCTAATTCCAACCCCGATGAACTTTATATGTATCGTCAACCCCCGAAGTCCTTAAGTTGTAACAATGACCCGGGAACCTCTAAACCACCAGGTTTTTCTAAACCAATGTGGATCACGACGGCTCGTATTAGGGGAACATCATATATCCCTAGAAACTTGGCAAAACGAACCAAAACTGAAGAAGAAGAAACGAGCGAGTCGGAATAAGATAGTTGTATTCGTGTGGTGTAATATATGTAATATAGTGTTCGTATGCTTTATGATATATGTAAAAATTGCTTGTATTAATAAGTATTTTTTTTATGAATCTAACTCTTGTCTATTTTACAGTTTAAAAACACAAAATGGATAGACAACCCAATATTTTAAGAGACCTACCCGGAGACATGATTGATGAAATCTTGTCTAGAGTCGGCCAGAATTCCTCGGCACAACTATTTAAGGCGAGATCAGTTTGTAAGACATTCGAAGAACGTTCCAAGAATGTCTTGGTTTATAAGAGACTTTCGTTTGAAAGATGGGGGATATCACATTGGGAAACCCATAAGTTACGATGTGTTTACTTTGACGCATATATTGCGGGGAACCCAAATGCTATTTTACGCAACGGGTTAAGAAATTATTTTGACTCAATATATCCGAATATTGGACTTCGTGATTTAGAAAAAGCGGCTAACATGCAACATAAAGAAGCATGTTATGCTTACGGATTAGTAATGTTCGCTTCTCACCAAAGTGAGAACAAGAACATCGGGCTACAACTATTAAACAAAACGTTTCCACAAGTGACGGAGTCGGTAATTGGGGTAAGAAATGAGGTTTTTAGATTATTACGGGACTGTTGGACATTACGTAACCCTCGTCCCTTTGATGACGCTACAACACGCTGTCTTATCAACGGCCATAACGATTATGTTGCACAAGACCAAGGATGGGAAGTAGTCCTAGTAAAACCAGAATGCATGACTTGTTTCTGGACGTATGAATTACGTGTCTTTATTGCCTTTGCTGAACGACTTGTGTACTAGCTAGAATTATCTTCACAACTATCTTGTATCAAAGTTATTGTGTGCTATATTTCATGCTTTATGTAAAATAAGCGGTATTGTAAGTTTGTAAAATATTGTATAAAAGTTTGAACGCGAAATATTATT
Source organism: Rutidosis leptorrhynchoides (assembly GCF_046630445.1). Lineage (NCBI taxonomy): Eukaryota > Viridiplantae > Streptophyta > Magnoliopsida > Asterales > Asteraceae > Rutidosis > Rutidosis leptorrhynchoides. Next base: position 204,415,483 of record NC_092339.1, read on the forward strand.
ATAATCAGTTTTTCATATAGAATTGTAGTAGTTGAATTGTATATTAGCTACTAAGTATGAACTTAACGGGTAGGTACTACCCGAATTTAAACTTATAAAACGCTAATATGAAGAAAAAGCTTTTATAAATGAGTTCATATTATGCTACGAAATACTATTAACTACTCTTAATATTCTGTATGATTAACTTGTTCCATTTAACTATTTTGAAGGAAATGGCACCGACTACTCGACACACCGTGAATATGAATGAAGAGGAATTCCGTACTTTTCTAGCTTCAAACATAGCCGCAGTACAGGCTGCGCTACATACCAACAATAACCTTGGATCTAGCAGTACAGGAAATCGTGTAGGATGCACCTACAAAGAATTCACTGCCTGCAAACCTTTGGAATTTGATGGAACCGAAGGACCAATCGGATTAAAACGGTGGACCGAGAAGGTCGAATCGGTGTTTGCCATAAGTAAGTGTACTGAAGAGGACAAAGTGAAGTACGCTACACATACCTTCACAGGTTCTGCGTTAACATGGTGGAATACCTATCTAGAGCAAGTAGGACAAGACGATGCGTACGCACTACCGTGGTCAGCATTCAAGCACTTGATGAACGAGAAGTACCGTCCCAGAACCGAGGTCAATAAGCTCAAGACAGAACTTAGAGGGTTACGAACCCAAGGATTTGATATTACCACGTACGAAAGACGATTCACAGAATTGTGCCTATTGTGTCCGGGAGCATTCGAAGATGAGGAAGAGAAGATCGACGCGTTTGTGAAAGGATTACCGGAAAGAATCCAAGAAGATATAAGTTCACACGAGCCCGCCTCCATACAACAGGCATGTAGAATGGCTCACAAACTAGTGAACCAGATTGAAGAAAGAATTAAAGAACAGACTGCTGAAGAGGCCAATGTGAAGCAAGTCAAAAGAAAGTGGGAGGAAAACGGTGATAAGAATCACCAATACAACAACAACAGCAATTACAACAATAATCGCAACAATTATCCCAACAATCGCAACATCAATCGCAACTACAACAAACGGCCCAACAACAACAACAACAACAACAGCAACTACAACAATCATCCCAACAACAATAATAACCGCAACAACAACAACAATCAGAAGCAACTATGCCAAAGGTGTGAAAAGAATCACTCGGGGTTCTGCACCAAATTTTGCAACAAGTGTAAAAGAAATGGTCATAGCGCGGCGAAGTGTGAGGTCTACGGACCAGGGGTTAATAGAACGAAAGGAACAAATGGTGTCGGAACGAGTAATGGCGGAGCAAGTAGTGTCGGAGCAAGTTATGCCAATGTAGTTTGTTATAAATGTGGAAAACCAGGCCACATTATTAGAAATTGCCCGAACCAGGAGAACACGAATGGACAAGGCCGTGGAAGAGTTTTCAATATTAATGCGGTAGAGGCACAGGAAGACCCGGAGCTTGTTACGGGTACGTTTCTTATTGACAATAAATCTGCTTACGTTTTATTTGATTCGGGTGCGGATAGAAGCTATATGAGTAGAGATTTTTGTGCTAAATTAAGTTGTCCATTGACGCCTTTGGATAGTAAATTTTTACTCGAATTAGCAAATGGTAAATTAATTTCAGCAGATAATATATGTCGGAATCGAGAAATTAAACTGGTTAGCGAAACATTTAAGATTGATTTGATACCAGTAGAGTTAGGGAGTTTTGATGTGATAATCGGTATGGACTGGTTGAAAGAAGTGAAAGCGGAGATCGTTTGTTACAAAAATGCAATTCGCATTATACGAGAAAAAGGAAAACCCTTAATGGTGTACGGAGAAAAGGGCAACACGAAGCTACATCTTATTAGTAATTTGAAGGCACAAAAACTAATAAGAAAAGGTTGTTATGCTGTTCTAGCACACGTCGAGAAAGTACAAACTGAAGAAAAGAGCATCAATGATGTTCCCATTGCAAAAGAATTTCCCGATGTATTTCCGAAAGAATTACCGGGATTACCCCCACATCGATCCGTTGAATTTCAAATAGATCTTGTACCAGGAGCTGCACCAATAGCTCGTGCTCCTTACAGACTCGCACCCAGCGAGATGAAAGAACTGCAAAGCCAATTACAAGAACTTTTAGAGCGTGGTTTCATTCGACCAAGCACATCACCGTGGGGAGCTCCTGTTTTGTTTGTCAAGAAGAAAGATGGTACATTTAGGTTGTGTATCGACTACCGAGAGTTGAACAAACTTACCATCAAGAACCGCTACCCACTACCGAGAATCGACGACTTATTTGATCAACTACAAGGCTCGTCTGTTTATTCAAAGATTGACTTACGTTCCGGGTATCATCAAATGCGGGTGAAAGAAGATGATATTCCAAAGACTGCTTTCAGAACACGTTACGGTCATTACGAGTTTATGGTCATGCCGTTTGGTTTAACTAATGCACCAGCTGTGTTCATGGACCTTATGAACCGAGTGTGTGGACCATACCTTGACAAGTTTGTCATTGTTTTCATTGATGACATACTTATTTACTCAAAGAATGACCAAGAACACGGTGAACATTTGAGAAAGGTGTTAGAAGTATTGAGGAAGGAAGAATTGTACGCTAAGTTTTCAAAGTGTGCATTTTGGTTGGAAGAAGTTCAATTCCTCGGTCACATAGTGAACAAAGAAGGTATTAAGGTGGATCCGGCAAAGATAGAAACTGTTGAAAAGTGGGAAACCCCGAAAACTCCGAAACACATACGCCAGTTTTTAGGATTAGCTGGTTACTACAGAAGGTTCATCCAAGACTTTTCCAGAATAGCAAAACCCTTGACTGCATTAACGCATAAAGGGAAGAAATTTGAATGGAATGATGAACAAGAGAAAGCGTTTCAGTTATTGAAGAAAAAGCTAACTACGGCACCTATATTGTCATTGCCTGAAGGGAATGATGATTTTGTGATTTATTGTGATGCATCAAAGCAAGGTCTCGGTTGTGTATTAATGCAACGAACGAAGGTGATTGCTTATGCGTCTAGACAATTGAAGATTCACGAACAAAATTATACGACGCATGATTTGGAATTAGGCGCGGTTGTTTTTGCATTAAAGACTTGGAGGCACTACTTATATGGGGTCAAAAGTATTATATATACCGACCACAAAAGTCTTCAACACATATTTAATCAGAAACAACTGAATATGAGGCAGCGTAGGTGGATTGAATTATTGAATGATTACGACTTCGAGATTCGTTACCACCCGGGGAAGGCAAATGTGGTAGCCGATGCCTTGAGCAGGAAGGACAGAGAACCCATTCGAGTAAAATCTATGAATATAATGATTCATAATAACCTTACTACTCAAATAAAGGAGGCGCAACAAGGAGTTTTAAAAGAGGGAAATTTAAAGGATGAAATACCCAAAGGATCGGAGAAGCATCTTAATATTCGGGAAGACGGAACCCGGTATAGGGCTGAAAGGATTTGGGTACCAAAATTTGGAGATATGAGAGAAATGGTACTTAGAGAAGCTCATAAAACCAGATACTCAATACATCCTGGAACGGGGAAGATGTACAAGGATCTCAAGAAACATTTTTGGTGGCCGGGTATGAAAGCCGATGTTGCTAAATACGTAGGAGAATGTTTGACGTGTTCTAAGGTCAAAGCTGAGCATCAGAAACCATCAGGTCTACTTCAACAACCCGAAATCCCGGAATGGAAATGGGAAAACATTACCATGGATTTCATCACTAAATTGCCAAGGACTGCAAGTGGTTTTGATACTATTTGGGTAATAGTTGATCGTCTCACCAAATCAGCACACTTCCTACCAATAAGAGAAGATGACAAGATGGAGAAGTTAGCACGACTGTATTTGAAGGAAGTCGTCTCCAGACATGGAATACCAATCTCTATTATCTCTGATAGGGATGGCAGATTTATTTCAAGATTCTGGCAGACATTACAGCAAGCATTAGGAACTCGTCTAGACATGAGTACTGCCTATCATCCACAAACTGATGGGCAGAGCGAAAGGACGATACAAACGCTTGAAGACATGCTACGAGCATGTGTTATTGATTTCGGAAACAGTTGGGATCGACATCTACCGTTAGCAGAATTTTCCTACAACAACAGCTACCATTCAAGCATTGAGATGGCGCCGTTTGAAGCACTTTATGGTAGAAAGTGCAGGTCTCCGATTTGTTGGAGTGAGGTGGGGGATAGACAGATTACGGGTCCGGAGATTATACAAGAAACTACCGAGAAGATCATCCAAATTCAACAACGGTTGAAAACCGCCCAAAGTCGACAAAAGAGCTACGCTGACATTAAAAGAAAAGATATAGAATTTGAAATTGGAGAGATGGTCATGCTTAAAGTTTCACCTTGGAAAGGCGTTGTTCGATTTGGTAAACGAGGGAAATTAAATCCAAGGTATATTGGACCATTCAAGATTATTGATCGTGTCGGACCAGTAGCTTACCGACTTGAGTTACCTCAACAACTCGCGGCTGTACATAACACTTTCCACGTCTTGAATTTGAAGAAATGTTTTGCTAAAGAAGATCTCACTATTCCGTTAGATGAAATCCAAATCAACGAAAAACTCCAATTCATCGAAGAACCCGTCGAAACAATGGATCGTGAGGTTAAAAGACTTAAGCAAAACAAGATACCAATTGTTAAGGTTCGATGGAATGCTCGTAGAGGACCCGAGTTCACCTGGGAGCGTGAAGATCAGATGAAGAAGAAATACCCGCATCTATTTCCAGAAGATTCGTCAACACCTTCAACAGCTTAAAATTTCGGGACGAAATTTATTTAACGGGTAGGTACTGTAGTGACCCGAACTTTTCCATGTTTATATATATTAATTGAGATTGATGTTTACATGATTAAATGTTTCCAACATGTTAAGCAATCAAACTTGTTAAGACTTGATTAATTGAAATAGGTTTCATATAGACAATTGACCACCCAAGTTGACCGGTGATTCACGAACGTTAAAACTTGTAAAAACTATACGATGACATATATATGGTTATATATATAGTTAACATGTTTTTATTATAAGTATGTATCTCATTAGGTATTTTAACAATGAGTTATATACATAAAAATGAGACTATTAATTTAAGAAACTCGAAAACGATATATATAACGATTATCGTTATAACAACGTCTTACTAGGTACATATGAATCATATTAAGATATTGATACACTTGGTTAATTATGTTAAATGATAAGTAAATATATTATTAAGTGTATTAACAATGAAATACATATGTAAAAATAAGACTACTAACTTAATGATTTCGAAACGAGACATATATGTAACGTTTATCGTTGTAACGACATTTAATGTATATATATCATATTAAGAGATATTCGTACATCATAATATCATGATAATATAATAATTTAAAATCTCTTTTGATATTATAAACATTGGGTTAACAACATTTAACAAGATCGTTAACCTAAAGGTTTCAAAACAACACTTACATGTAACGACTAACGATGACTTAACGACTCAGTTAAAATGTATATACATGTAGTGTTTTAATATGTATTTATACACTTTTGAAAGACTTCAATACACTTATCAAAATACTTCTACTTAACAAAAATGCTTACAATTACATTCTCGTTCAGTTTCATCAACAATTCTACTCGTATGCACCCGTATTCGTACTCGTACAATACACAGCTTTTAGATGTATGTACTATTGGTATATACACTCCAATGATCAGCTCTTAGCAGCCCATGTGAGTCACCTAACACATGTGGGAACCATCATTTGGCAACTAGCATGAAATATCTCATAAGATTACAAAAATATGAGTAATCATTCATGACTTATTTACATGAAAACAAAATTACATATCCTTTATATCTAATCCATACACCAACGACCAAAAACACCTACAAACACTTTCATTCTTCAATTTTCTTCATCTAATTGAACTCTCTCAAGTTCTATCTTCAAGTTCTAAGTGTTCTTCATAAATTCCAAAAGTTCTAGTTTCATAAAATCAAGAATACTTTCAAGTTTGCTAGCTCACTTCCAATCTTGTAAGGTGATCATCCAACCTCAAGAAATCTTTGTTTCTTACAGTAGGTTATTATTCTAATACAAGGTAATAATCATATTCAAACTTTGGTTCAATTTCTATAACTATAACAATCTTATTTCAAGTGATGATCTTACTTGAACTTGTTTTCGTGTCATGATTTTGCTTCAAGAACTTTGAGCCATCCAAGGATCCATTGAAGCTAGATCCATTTTTCTCTTTTCCAGTAGGTTCATCCAAGGAACTTAAGGTAGTAATGATGTTCATAACATCATTCGATTCATACATATAAAGCTATCTTATTCGAAGGTTTAAACTTGTAATCACTAGAACATAGTTTAGTTAATTCTAAACTTGTTCGCAAACAAAAGTTAATCCTTCTAACTTGACTTTTAAAATCAACTAAACACATGTTCTATATCTATATGATATGCTAACTTAATGATTTAAAACCTGGAAACACGAAAAACACCGTAAAACCGGATTTACGCCGTCGTAGTAACACCGCGGGCTGTTTTGGGTTAGTTAATTAAAAACTATGATAAACTTTGATTTAAAAGTTGTTATTCTGGGAAAATGATTTTTATTATGAACATGAAACTATATCCAAAAATTATGGTTAAACTCAAAGTGGAAGTATGTTTTCTAAAATGGTCATCTAGACGTCGTTCTTTCGATTGAAATGACTACCTTTACAAAAACGACTTGTAACTTATTTTTCCGACTATAAACCTATACTTTTCTGTTTAGATTCATAAAATAGAGTTCAATATGAAACCATAGCAATTTGATTCACTCAAAACGGATTTAAAATGAAGAAGTTATGGGTAAAACAAGATTGGATAATTTTTCTCATTTTAGCTACGTGAAAAATTGGTAACAAATCTATTCCAACCATAACTTAATCAACTTGTATTGTATATTATGTAATCTTGAGATACCATAGACACGTATACAATGTTTCGACCTATCATGTCGACACATCTATATATATTTCGGAACAACCATAGACACTCTATATGTGAATGTTGGAGTTAGCTATACAGGGTTGAGGTTGATTCCAAAATATATATAGTTTGAGTTGTGATCAATACTGAGATACGTATACACTGGGTCGTGGATTGATTCAAGATAATAATTATCGATTTATTTCTGTACATCTAACTGTGGACAACTAGTTGTAGGTTACTAACGAGGACAGCTGACTTAATAAACTTAAAACATCAAAATATATTAAAAGTGTTGTAAATATATTTTGAACATACTTTGATATATATGTATATATTGTTATAGGTTCGTGAATCAACCAGTGGCCAAGTCTTACTTCCCGACGAAGTAAAAATCTGTGAAAGTGAGTTATAGTCCCACTTTTAAAATCTAATATTTTTGGGATGAGAATACATGCAGGTTTTATAAATGATTTACAAAATAGACACAAGTACGTGAAACTACATTCTATGGTTGAATTATCGAAATCGAATATGCCCCTTTTTATTAAGTCTGGTAATCTAAGAATTAGGGAACAGACACCCTAATTGACGCGAATCCTAAAGATAGATCTATTGGGCCTAACAAACCCCATCCAAAGTACCGGATGCTTTAGTACTTCGAAATTTATATCATATCCGAAGGGTGTCCCGGAATGATGGGGATATTCTTATATATGCATCTTGTTATTGTCGGTTACCAGGTGTTCACCATATGAATGATTTTTATCTCTATGTATGGGATGTGTATTGAAATATGAAATCTTGTGGTCTATTGTTACGATTTGATATATATAGGTTAAACCTATAACTCACCAACATTTTTGTTGACGTTTTAAGCATGTTTATTCTCAGGTGATTATTAAGAGCTTCCGCTGTCGCATACTTAAATAAGGACAAGATTTGGAGTCCATGCTTGTATGATATTGTGTAAAAACTGCATTCAAGAAACTTATTTTGTTGTAACATATTTGTATTGTAAACCATTATGTAATGGTCGTGTGTAAACAGGATATATTAGATTATCATTATTTGATAATCTACGTAAAGCTTTTTAAACCTTTATTGATGAAATAAAGGTTATGGTTTGTTTAAAAATGAATGCAGTCTTTGAAAAACGTCTCATATAGAGGTCAAAACCTCGCAACGAAATCAATTAATATGGAACGTTTTTAATCAATAAGAACGGGACATTTCACATAAGGTCCATGAACACAGCTGGTGCATTAGTTAAAACAAATGGCATGACCATAAACTCGTAATGACCGTAACGTGTTCTGAAAGCAGTCTTTGGAATATCATCTTCTTTCACCCGCATTTGATGATACCCGGAACGTAAGTCAATCTTTGAATAAACAGACGAGCCTTGTAGTTAATCAAATAAGTCATCGATTCTCAGTAGTGGGTAGCAGTTCTTGATGGTAAGTTTGTTCAACTCTCGGTAGTTGATACACAACCTGAATGTACCATCTTTCTTCTTGACAAACAAAACAGGAGCTCCCCACGGTGATGTGCTTGGTCAAATGAAACCACGCTCTAAAAGTTCTTGTAATTGGCTTTGCAGTTCTTTCATCTCACTGGGTGCGAGTCTGTAAGGAGCACGAGCTATTGGTGTAGCTCCTGGTACAAGATCTATTTCAAATTCAACGGATCGATGTGGGGGTAATCCCAGTAATTCTTTCAAAAATACATCGGGAAATTCTTTTGCGACAGGAACATCATTGATGCTCTTTTTTTCAGTTTGTACTTTCTCAACGTGTGCTAGAACAGCATAGCCAACCTTTTCTTATTAGTTTTTGTGCCTTCAAATTACTAATAAGATGTAGCTTCGTGTTGCCCTTTTCTCCGTACACCATTAAGGGTTTTCCTTTTTCTCGTATAATGCGAATTGTATTTTTGTAACAAACGATCTCTGCTTTCACTTCTTTCAACCAGTCCATACCGATTATCACATCAAAACTCCCTAACTCTACTGGTATACAGTCAATCTTAAATGTTTCGCTAACAAGTTTAATTTCTCGATTCCGACATATATTATCTGCTGAAATTAATTTACCATTTGCTAATTCGAGTAAAAATTTACTATCCAAAGGCGTCAATGGACAACTTAATTTAGCACAAAAATCTCTACTCATATAGCTTCTATCCGCACCCGAATCAAATAAAACGTAAGCAGATTTATTGTCAATAAGAAACGTACCCGTAACAAGCTCTGGGTCTTCCTGTGCCTCTGCCGCATTAATATTGAAAACTCTTCCGCGGCCTTGTCCATTCGTGTTCTCCTGGTTCGGGCAATTTCTAATAATGTGGCCCGATTTTCCACATTTATAACAAACTACATTGGCATAACTTGCTCTGACACTACTTGCTCCGCCATTACTCGTTTCGACACCATTTGTTCCTTTCGTTCTGTTAACCCCTGGTCCGTAGACTTCACACTTCGCCGTGCTATGACCATTTCTTTTACACTTGTTGCAAAATTTTGGTGCAGAACTCCGAGTGATACTTTTCACACCTTTGGCATAGCTGCTTCTGATTGTTGTTGTTGTTGCGGTTATTATTGTTGTTGGGATGATTGTTGTAGTTGATGTTATTGTTGTTGTTGTTGTTGTTGTTGTTGTTGTTGTTGTTGTTATTGGGCCGTTTGTTGTAGTTGCGCTTGATGTTGCGATTGTTGGGATAGTTGTTGCGATTATTGTTGTAATTGCTGTTGTTGTTGTATTGGGGATTCTTATCACCATTTTGTTCCCACTTTCTTTTAACTTGCTTCACATTGGCCTCTTCAGCAGTCTGTTCTTTAATTCTTTCTTCATTCTGGTTCACTAGTTTGTGAGCCATTCTACATGCCTGTTGTATGGAGGCGGGCTCGTATGAACTTATATCTTCTTGGATTCTTTCCGGTGATCCTTTCACAAACGCGTCGATCTTCTCTTTCTCATCTTCGAACGCTCCCGGACACAATAGGCATAATTCTGTGAATCTTCTTTCGTACGTGGTAATATCAAATCCTTGGGTTCGTAACCCTCTAAGTTCTGTCTTGAGTTTATTGACCTCGGTTCTGAGACGGTACTTCTCGTTCATCAAGTGCTTGAATGCTGACCACGGTAGTGCGTAAGCATCATCTTGTCCCACTTGCTCTAGATAGGTATTCCACCATGTTAACGCAGAACCTATGAAGGTATGCGTAGCGTACTTGACTTGTGTACTAGCTAGAATTATCTTCACAACTATCTTGTATCAAAGTTATTGTGTGCTATATTTCATGCTTTATGTAAAATAAGCGGTATTGTAAGTTTGTAAAATATTGTATAAAAGTTTGAACGCGAAATATTATTATAATCAGTTTTTCATATAGAATTGTAGTAGTTGAATTGTATATTAGCTACTAAGTATGAACTTAACGGGTAGGTACTACCCGAATTTAAACTTATAAAATGCTACTATGAAGAAAAAGCTTTTATAAATGAGTTCATATTATGCTACGAAATACTATTAACTAATCTTAATATTCTGTATGATTAACTTGTTCCATTTGACTATTTTGAAGGAAATGGCACCGACTACTCGACACACCGTGAATATGAATGAAGAGGAATTCCGTACTTTTCTAGCTTCAAACATAGCCGCAGTACAGGCTGCGCTACATACCAACAATAACTTTAGATCTAGCAGTACAGGAAATCGTGTAGGATGCACCTACAAAGAATTCACTGCCTGCAAACCTTTGGAATTTGATGGAACCGAAGGACCGATCGGATTGAAACGGTGGACCGAGAAGGTCGAATCAGTGTTTGCCATAAGTAAGTGTACTGAAGAGGACAAAGTGAAGTACGCTACGCATACCTTCACAGGTTCTGCGTTAACATGGTGGAATACCTATCTAGAGCAAGTGGGACAAGATGATGCGTACGCACTACCGTGGTCAGCATTCAAGCACTTGATGAACGAGAAGTACCGTCCCAGAACCGAGGTCAATAAGCTCAAGACAGAACTTAGAGGGTTACGAACCCAAGGATTTGATATTACCACGTACGAAAGATGATTCACAAAATTGTGCCTATTGTGTCCGGTAGCGTTCAAAGATGAGGAAGAGAAGATCGACGCGTTTGTGAAAGGATTACCGGAAAGAATCCAAGAAGATATAAGTTCACACGAGCCCGCCTCCATATAACAGGCATGCAGAATGGCTCACAAACTAGTTAACCAGATTGAGGAAAGAATTAAAGAACAGATGGCTGAAGAGGCCAATGTGAAGCAAGTCAAAAGAAAGTGGGAGGAAAACGGTGATAAGAATCACCAATACAACAACAACAGCAATTACAATAATAATCGCAACAATTATCCCAACAATCGCAACATCAATCGCAACTACAACAAACGGCCCAACAACAACAACAATAACAACACCAACAACAACAACGACGACAACAACAACAACAACAACAACAACAACAACAACAACAACAACAACAACAACAACAGCAACTACAACAATCGTCCCAACAACAATAACAACCGCAACAACAACAACAATCAGAAGCAGCTATGCCAAAGGTGTGAAAAGTATCACTCGGGGTTCTGCACCAAATTTTGCAACAAGTGTAAAATAAATGGTCATAGCGCGGTGAAGTGTGAAGTCTACGGACCAGGGGTTAACTGAACGAAAGGAACAAATGGTGTCGGAACGAGTAATGGCGGAGCAAGTAGTGTCGGAGCAAGATATGCCAATGTAGTTTGTTATAAATGTGGAAAACCGGGCCACATTATAAGAAATTGCCCGAACCAGGAGAACACGAATGGACAAGGCCGCGGAAGAGTTTTCAATATTAATGCGGCAAAGGCACAGGAAGACCCGGAGCTTGTTAAGGGTACGTTTCTTATTGACAATAAATCTGCTTACGTTTTATTTGATTCGGGTGCGGATAGAAGCTATATGAATAGAGATTTTTGTGCTAAATTAAGTTGTCCATTGACGCCATTGGATAGTAAATTTTTACTCGAATTAGCAAATGGTAAACTAATTTCAGCAGATAATATATGTCGGAATCGAGAAATTAAACTGGTTAGCGAAACATTTAAGATTGACTTGATACCAGTAGAGTTAGGGAGTTTTGATGTGATAATCGGTATGGACTGGTTGAAAGAAGTGAAAGCAGAGATCGTTTGTTACAAAAATGCAATTTGCATTATACGAGAAAAAGGAAAAAAAACCCTTAATGGTGTACGGAGAAAAGGGCAACACAAAGCTACATCTTATTAGTAATTTGAAGGCACAAAAACTAATAAGAAAAGGTTGCTATGCTATTCTAGCACACGTCGAGAAAGTACAAACTGAAGAAAAGAGCATCAATGATGTTCCCGTCACAAAAGAATTTCCCGATGTATTTCCGAAAGAATTATCGGGATTACCCCCACATCGATTCGTTGAATTTCAAATAGATCTTATACCAGGAGCTGCACCAATAGCTCGTTCTCCTTACAGACTCGCACCCAGCGAGATGAAAGAACTGCAAAGCCAATTACAAGAACTTTTAGAGCGTGGTTTCATTCGACCAAGCACATCTCCGTGGGGAGCTCCTGTTTTGTTTGTCAAGAAGAAAGATGGTACATTCAGGTTGTGTATCTACTACCGAGAGTTGAACAAACTTACCATCAAGAACCGCTACCCACTACCGAGAATCGACGACTTATTTGATCAACTACAAGGCTCGTCTGTTTATTCAAAGATTGACTTACGTTCCGGGTATCATCAAATGTGGGTTAAAGAAGATGATATTCCAAAGACTGCTTTCAGAACACGTTACGGTCATTACGAGTTTATGGTCATGCCGTTTGGTTTAGCTAATGCACCAGCTGTGTTCATGGACCTTATGAACCGAGTGTGTGGACCATACCTTGACAAGTTTGTCATTGTTTTCATTGATGACATACTTATTTACTCAAAGAATGACCAAGAACACGGTGAACATTTGAGAAAGGTGTTAGAAGTATTGAGGAAGGAAGAATTGTACGCTAAATTTTTAAAGTGTGCATTTTGGTTGGAAGAAGTTTAATTCCTCGGTCACATAGTGAACAAAAAAGGTATTAAGGTGGATCCGGCAAAGATAGAAACTGTTGAAAAGTGGGAAACCCCGAAAACTCCGAAACACATACGCCAGTTTTTAGGACTAGCTGGTGTAGTGACCCGAACTATTCCATGTTTATATATATATTAAATGAAATTGTTATTTACATGATTAAGTGTTTCCAACATGTTAAGCAATCAAACTTGTTAAGACTTGAATAATTGAAATAGGTTTCATATAGACAATTGACCACCCAAGTTTGTAGTGACCCGAACTTTTCCATGTTTATATATATATTAAATGAAATTGTTATTTACATGATTAAGTGTTTCCAACATGTTAAGCAATAAAACTTGTTAAGACTTGATTAATTGAAATAGGTTTCATATAGGCAATTGACCACCCAAGTTGACCGGTGATTCACGAACGTTAAAACTTGTAAAAACTATACGATGACATATATATGGTTATATATATAATTAACATGAGTTTATTATAAGTATGTATCTCATTAGGTATTTTAACAATGAGTTATATACATAAAAATGAGACTATTAATTTAAGAAACTCGAAAACGATATATATAACGATTATCGTTATAACAACGTCTTACTAGGTACATATGAATCATATTAAGATATTGATACACTTGGTTAATTATGTTAAATGATAAGTATATATATTATTAAGTGTATTAACAATGAAATACATATGTAAAAATAAGACTACTAACTTAATGATTTCGAAACGAGACATATATGTAACGATTATCGTTGTAACGACATTTAACTGTATATATATCATACTAAGATATATTATATATCATAATATCATGATAATATAACAATTTAACATCTCATTTGTTATAATAAACAATGGGTTAACAACATTCAACAAGATCGTTAACCTAAAGGTTTCAAAATAACATTTACATGTAACGACTAACGATGACTTAACGACTCAGTTAAAATGTATATACATGTAGTATTTTAATATGTATTCATACACTTTTGAAAGACTTCAAGACACTTATCTTCACAACTATCTTGTATCAAAGTTATTGTGTGCTATATTTCATGCTTTATGTAAAATAAGCGGTATTATAAGTTTGTAAAATATTGTATAAAAGTTTGAACGCGAAATATTATTATAATCAGTTTTTCATATAGAATTGTAGTAGTTGAATTGTATATTAGCTACTAAGTATGAACTTAACGGGTAGGTACTACCCGAATTTAAACTTATAAAACGCTAATATGAAGAAAAAGCTTTTATAAATGAGTTCATATTATGCTACGAAATACTATTAACTACTCTTAATATTCTGTATGATTAACTTGTTCCATTTGACTATTTTGAAGGAAATGGCACCGACTACTCGACACACCGTGAATATGAATGAAGAGGAATTCCGTACTTTTCTAGCTTCAAACATATCCGCAGTACAGGCTGCGCTACATACCAACAATAACCTTGGATCTAGCAGTACAGGAAATTGTGTAGGAAACACCTACAAAGAATTCACTGCCTGCAAACCTTTAGAATTTGATGGAACCGAAGGACCGATCGGATTGAAACGGTGGACCGAGAAGGTCGAATCGGTGTTTGCCATAAGTAAGTGTACTGAAGAGGACAAAGTGAAGTACGCTATGCATACCTTCACAGGTTCTGCGTTAACATGGTGGAATACCTATTTAGAGCAAGTGGGACAAGATGATGCGTACGCACTACCGTGGTCAGCATTCAAGCACTTGATGAACGAGAAGTACCGTCCCAGAACCGAGGTCAATAAGCTCAAGACAGAACTTAGAGGGTTACAAACCCAAGGATTTGATATTACCACGTACGAAAGACGATTCACAGAATTGTGCCTATTGTGTCCGGGAGAGTTCGAAGATGAGGAAGAGAAGATCGACGCGTTTGTGAAAGGATTACCGGTTCACATGAGCCCGCCTCCATACAACATGCATGTAGAATGGCTCACAAACTAGTGAACCAGATTGAGGAAAGAATTAAAGAACAGACGGCTGAAGAGGCCAATGTGAAGCAAGTCAAAAGAAAGTGGGAGGAAAACGGTGATAAGAATCACCAATACAACAACAACAGCAATTACAATAATAATCGCAACAATTATTCCAACAATTGCAACATCAATCGCAACTACAACAAACGGCCCAACAACAACAACAACAACAACAACAACAACAACAACAACAACAACAACAACAACAACAACAACAGCAACAACAACAACAATAACAACCGCAACAACAACAACAACAATCAGAAGCAGCTATGCCAAAGGTGTGAAAAGTATCACTCGGGGTTCTGCACCAAATTTTGCAACAAGTGTAAAAGAAATGGTCATAGCGCGGCGAAGTGTGATGTCTACGGACCAGGGGTTAACTGAACGAAAGGAACAAATGGTGTCGGAACGAGTAATGGCGGAGCAAGTAGTGTCGGAGCAAGTTATGCCAATGTAGTTTGTTATAAATGTGAAAAACTGGGCCACATTATTAGAAATTGCCCGAACCAGGAGAACACGAATGGACAAGGCCGCAAAAGAGTTTTCAATATTAATGCGGCAGAGGCACAGGAAGACCCGGAGCTTGTTACGGGTACGTTTCTTATTGACAATAAATCTGCTTACATTTTATTTGATTCGGGTGCGGATAAAAGCTATATGAGTAGAGATTTTTGTGCTAAATTAAGTTGTCCATTGACGCCGTTGGATAGTAAATTTTTACTCGAATTAGCAAATGGTAAATTAATTTCAGCAGATAATATATGTCGGAATCGAGAAATTAAACTGGTTAGCGAAACATTTAAGATTGACTTGATACCAGTAGAGTTAGGGAGTTTTGATGTAATAATCGGTATGGACTGGTTGAAAGAAGTGAAAGCAGAGATCGTTGTTACAAAAATGCAATTCGCATTATACGAGAAAAAGGAAAAAAACCCTTAATGGTGTACGGAGAAAAGGGCAACACAAAGCTACATCTTATTAGTAATTTGAAGGCATAAAAACTAATAAGAAAAGGTTGCTATGTTGTTCTAGCACACGTCGAGAAAGTACAAACTGAAGAAAAGAGCATCAATGATGTTCCCGTCGCAAAAGAATTTCCCGATGTATTTCCGAAAGATTTACCGGGACTACCTCCAAATCGATCTGTTGAATTTCAAATAGATCTTGTACCAGGAGCTGCACCAATAGCTCGTGCTCCTTATAGACTCGCACCCAGCGAGATGAAAGAACTGCAAAGCCAACTGCAAGAACTATTAGAACGTGGTTTCATTCGACCAAGCACATCACCATGGGGAGCTCCTGTTTTGTTTGTCAAGAAGAAGGATGGTACATTTAGGTTGTGTATTGACTACAGAGAGTTGAACAAACTTACCATCAAAAACCGTTATCCACTGCTGAGAATTGACGACTTATTTGATCAACTACAAGGCTCGTCGGTTTATTCGAAGATCGATTTACGTTCTGGATATCATCAAATGCGAGTAAAGGAGGATGATATTCCAAAAACTGCTTTTAGGACGCGTTATGGTCATTACGAGTTTATGGTTATGCCGTTTGGATTGACTAACGCACCAGCTGTGTTCATGGACCTTATGAACCGAGTGTGTGGGCCATATCTTGACAAGTTTGTCATTGTTTTCATCGATGACATACTTATTTACTCAAAGAATGATCAAGAGCATGAAGAACAATTGAGAAAAGTGCTAGAAGTATTGAGGAAAGAAAAACTGTACGCTAAGTTTTCAAAGTGTGCATTTTGGTTGGAAGAAGTTCAATTCCTCGGTCACATAGTGAACAAAGAAGGTATTCAGGTGGACCCGACAAAGATCGAAACCGTTGAAAAGTGGGAAACCCCAAAAACTCTGAAGCATATACGTCAATTTTTAGGATTGGCTGGTTACTATAGAAGATTCATCCAAGATTTCTCTAAAATAGCAAAACCCTTGACTGCATTAACACATAAAGGGAAGAAATTTGAATGGAAGGATGAACAAGAGAAGGCATTTCAATTATTGAAGAAAAAGCTAACTACGGCACCTATATTGTCATTGCCTGAAGGGAATGATGATTTTGTGATTTATTGTGACGCATCAAAGCAAGGTCTCGGTTGTGTATAAATGCAACGGGCGAAGGTGATTGCTTATGCGTCTAGACAATTGAAGATTCACGAGCAAAATTATATGACGCATGATTTGGAATTAGGCGCGGTTGTTTTTGCATTAAAGACTTGGAGGCACTACTTATATGGGGTCAAAAGTATTATATATACCGATCACAAAAGTCTTCAACACATATTTAATCAAAAACAACTGAATATGAGGCAGCGTAGGTGGATTAAATTGTTGAATGATTACGACTTTGAGATTCGTTACCACCCGGGGAAGGCAAATGTGGTAGCCGACGCCTTGAGCAGGAAGGACAGAGAACCCATTCGAGTAAAATCTATGAATATAATGATTCACAATAACCTTACTACTCAAATAAAGGAGGCGCAACAAGGAGTTTTAAAAGAAGGAAATTTAAAGGATGAAATACCCAAAGGATCGGAGAAGCATCTTAATATTCGGGAAGACGGAACCCGGTATAGGGCTGAAAGAATTTGGGTACCAAAATTTGGAGATATGAGAGAAATGGTACTTAGAGAAGCTCAAAAAACTAGATACTCAATACATCCTGGAACGGGGAAGATGTACAAGGATCTCAAGAAACATTTTTGGTGGCCGGGTATGAAAGCCGATGTTGCTAAATACGTAGGAGAATGTTTGATGTGTTCTAAGGTCAAAGCTGAGCATCAGAAACCATCAGGTCTACTTCTACAACCCGAAATCCCGGAATGGAAATGGGAAAATATTACCATAGATTTCATCACTAAATTGCCAGGACTGCAAGTGGTTTTGATACTATTTGGGTAATAGTTGATCGTCTCACCAAATCAGCACACTTCCTGCCAATAAGAGAAGATGACAAGATGGAGAAGTTAGCACGACTGTATTTGAAGGAAGTCGTCTCCAAACATGGAATACCAATCTCTATTATCTCTTATAGGGATGGCAGATTTATTTCAAGATTCTGGCAGACATTACAGCAAGCATTAGGAACTCGTCTAGACATGAGTACTGCCTATCATCCACAAACTGATGGACAGAGCGAAAGGACGATACAAAAGCTTGAAGACATACTACGAGCATGTGTTATTGATTTCGGAAACAGTTGGGATTGACATCTACCGTTAGCAGAATTTTCCTACAACAACAGCTACCATTCAAGCATTGAGATGGCGCCATTTGAAGCCCTTTATGGTAGAAAGTGCAGGTCTCCGATTTGTTGGAGTGAAGTGGGGGATAGACAGATTACGGGTCCGGAGATAATACAAGAAACTACCGAGAAAATCATCCAAATTCAACAAAGATTGAAAACCGCCCAGAGTCGACAAAAGAGCTACGCGGACAGTAAAAGAAAAGATATAGAGTTTGAAATTGGAGAAATGGTCATGCTTAAGGTTTCACCTTGGAAAGGCGTTGTTCGATTTGGTAAACGGGGGAAACTAAATCCAAGGTACATTGGACCATTCAAGATTATAGATCGTGTTGGACCAGTAGCATACCAACTGGAGCTACCTCAACAACTCGTGGTTGTACATAACACTTTCCACGTCTCAAATTTGAAGAAATGTTTTGCTAAAGAAGATCTCACTATTCCGTTGGACGAAATCCAAATCAATGAAAAACTTCAATTCATTGAAGAACCCGTTGAAATAATGGATCGTGAGGTTAAGAGACTTAAACAAAACAAGATACAGATTGTTAAGGTTTGATGGAATGCTCGTAGAGGACCCGAGTTCACCTGGGAGCGTGAAGATCAGATGAAGAAGAAATACCCGCATTTATTTCCAGAAGATACGTCAACACCTCCAACTGCTTAAAATTTCGGGACGAAATTTATTTAACGGGTAGGTACTGTAGTGACCCGAACTTTTCCATGTTTATATATATATTAAATGAAATTGTTATTTACATGATTAAGTGTTTCCAACATGTTAAGCAATCAAACTTGTTAAGACTTGATTAATTGAAATAGGTTTCATATAGGCAATTGACCACCCAAGTTGACCGGTGATTCACGAACGTTAAAACTTGTAAAAACTATACGATGACATATATATGGTTATATTTATAGTTAACATGAGTTTATTATAAGTATGTATCTCATTAGATATTTTAACAATGAGTTATATACATAAAAATGAGACTATTAATTTAAGAAACTCGAAAACGATATATATAACGATTATCGTTATAACAACGTCTTACTAGGTACATATGAATCATATTAAGATATTGATACACTTGGTTAATTATGTTAAATGATAAGTATATATATTATTAAGTGTATTAACAATGAAATACATATGTAAAAATAAGACTACTAACTTAATGATTTCGAAACGAGACATATATGTAACGATTATCGTTGTAATGACATTTAACTGTATATATATATCATACTAAGATATATTATATATCATAATATCATGATAATATAACAATTTAACATCTCATTTGTTATAATAAACAATGGGTTAACAACATTCAACAAGATCGTTAACCTAAAGGTTTCAAAATAACATTTACATGTAACGACTAACGATGACTTAACGACTCAGTTAAAATGTATATACATGTAGTGTTTTAATATGTATTCATACACTTTTTAAAGACTTCAAGACACTTATCAAAATACTTCTACTTAACAAAAATGCTTACAATTACATCCTCGTTCAGTTTCATCAACAATTCTACTCGTGTGCACCCGTATTCGTACTCGTACAATACACAGCTTTTAGATGTATGTACTATTGGTATATACACTCCAATGATCAGCTCTTAGCAGCCCATGTGAGTCACCTAACACATGTGGGAACCATAATTTGGCAACTAGCATGAAATATCTCATAAAATTACAAAAATATGAGTAATCATTCATGACTTATTTACATAAAAACAAAATTACATATCTTTTATATCTAATCCATACATCAACGACCTAAAACACCTACAAACACTTTCATTCTTCAATTTTCTTCATTTAATTGATCTCTCTCAAGTTCTATTTTCAAGTTCTAAGTGTTCTTCATAAATCCCAAAAGTTCTAGTTTCATAAAATCAAGAATACTTCCAAGATTGCAAGTTTACTTCCAAGTTTTCTAAATCCATTCCAAGTAATCATTCAAGATCAAGAAACTTTTGTTACTTACAGTAGGTTATCTTTCTAATACAAGGTAATAATCATATTCAAACTTTAATTCAATTTCTATAACTATAACAATCTTATTTCGAGTGGAAATCTTACTTGAAATTGTTTTCGTGTCATGATTCTACTTCAAGAACTTTCAAGCCATCCAAGGATCCTTTGAAGCTAGATCTATTTTTCTCATTTACAGTAGGTTTATCCAAGGAACTTGAGGTAGTAATGATGTTCATAACATCATTCAATTCATACATATAAAGCTATCTTATTCGAAGGTTTAAACTTGTAATCACTAGAACATAGTTTAGTTAATTCTAAACTTGTTCGCAAATAAAAGTTAATCCTTCTAACTTGAATTTTAAAATCAACTAAACACATGTTCTATATCTATATGATATGCTAACTTAATGATTTAAAACCTGAAAACACGAAAAACACCTTAAAACCTGATTTACGCCGTCGTAGTAACACCGCGGGCTATTTTGGGTTAGTTAATTAAAAACTATGATAAACTCTGATTTAAAAGTTGTTATTCTGGGAAAATGATTTTTATTATGAACATGAAACTATATCCAAAAATTATGGTTAAACTCAAAGTGGAAGTATGTTTTCTAAAATGGTCATCTAGACGTCGTTCTTTCGACTAAAATTGACTACCTTTAAAAAAACGACTTGTAACTTATTTTTCTGACTATAAACCTATACTTTTTCTATTTAGATTCATAAAATAGAGTTCAATATGAAACCATAGCAATTTGATTCACTCAAAACGGATTTAAAATGAAGAAGTTATGGGTAAAACAAGATTGGATAATTTTTCTCATTTTAGCTACGTGAAAATTGGTAACAAATCTATTCCAACCATAACTTAATCAACTTGTATTGTATATTATGTAATCTTGAGATACCATAGACACGTATACAATGTTTCGACCTATCATGTCGACACATCTATATATATTTCGGAACAACCATAGACACTCTATATGTGAATGTTGGAGTTAGCTATACAGGATTGAGGTTGATTCCAAAATATATATAGTTTGAGTTATGATCAATACTGAGATACGTATACACTGGGTTATGGATTGATTCAAGATAATATTTATCGATTTATTTATGTACATCTAACTGTGGACAACTAGTTGTAGGTTACTAACGAGGACAGCTGACTTAATAAACTTAAAACATCAAAATATATTAAAAGTGTTGTAAATATATTTTGAACATACTTCGATATATATGTATATATTGTTATAGGTTCGTGAATCAACCAGTGGCCAAGTCTTACTTCCCGATGAAGTAAAAATATGTGAAAGTGAGTTATAGTCTCACTTTTAAAATCTAATATTTTTGGGATGAGAATACATGCAGGTTTTATAAATGATTTACAAAATAGACACAAGTACATGAAACTACATTCTATGGTTGAATTATCGAAATCGAATATGCCCCTTTTTATTAAGTCTGGTAATCTAAGAATTAGGGAACAGACACCCTAATTGACGCGAATCCTAAAGATAGATCTATTAGGCCTAACAAACCCCATCCAAAGTACTGGATGCTTTAGTACTTCGAAATTTATATCATATCCGAAGGGTGTCCCGGAATGATGGGGACATTCTTATATATGTATCTTTGTTAATGTCGGTTACCAGGTGTTCACCATATGAATGATTTTTATCTCTATGTATGGGTTGTGTATTGAAATATGAAATCTTGTGGTCTATTGTTAAGATTTGATATATATAGGTTAAACCTATAACTCACCAACATTTTTGTTGACATTTAAAGCATGTTTATTCTCAGGTGAATACTAAGAGCTTCCGCTGTTGCATACTAAAATAAGGACAAGATTTGGAGTCCTTGTTTGTAAGATATTGTGTAAAAACTGCATTTAAGAAATTGATTTCGATGTAACATATTTGTATTGTAAACCCATGTAATGGTCGTGTGTAAATAGGATATTTTAGATTATCATTATTTGATAATCTACGTAAAGCTTTTTAAACCTTTATTTATGAAATAAAGGTTATGGTTTGTTTTAAAAATAAATGCAGTCTTTGAAAAACGTCTCATATAGAGGTCAAAACCTCGCAACGAAATCAATTAATATGGAACATTTTTAATCAATAAGAACGGGACATTTCAGCTGGTTACTACAGAAGGTTCATCCAAGACTTTTCCAGAATAGCAAAACCCTTGACTGCATTAACGCATAAAGGGAAGAAATTTGAATGGAAGGATGAACAAGAGAAAGCGTTTCAGTTATTGAAGAAAAAGCTAACTACGGCATCTATATTGTCATTGCCTGAAGGGAATGATGATTTTGTGATTTATTGTGACGCATCAAAGCAAGGTCTCGGTTGTGTATTAATGCAACGAACGAAGGTGATTGCTTATGCGTCTAGACAATTGAAGATTCACGAGCAAAATTATACGACGCATAATTTGGAATTAGGCGCGGTTGTTTTTGAATTAAAGACTTGGAGGCACTACTTATATGGGGTCAAAAGTATTATATATACCGACCACAAAAGTCTTCAACATATATTTAATCAGAAACAACTGAATATGAGGCAGCGTAGGTGGATTGAATTGTTGAATGATTACGACTTTGAGATTCGTTACCACCCGGGGAAGGAAAATGTGGTAGCCGACGCCTTGAGCAGGAAGGACAGAGAACCCATTTCTAGTAAAATCTATGAATATAATGATTCACAATAACCTTACTACTCAAATAAAGGAGGCGCAACAAGGAGTTTTAAAAGAGGGAAATTTAAAGGATGAAATGCCCAAAGGATCGGAGAAGCATCTTAATATTCGGGAAGACGGAACCCGGTATAGGGCTGAAAGAATTTGGGTACCAAAATTTGGAGATATGAGAGAAATGGTACTTAGAGAAGCTCATAAAACCAGATACTCAATACATCCTGGAATGGGGAAGATGTACAAGGATCTCAAGAAACATTTTTGGTGGCCGGGTATGAAAGCCGATGTTGCTAAATACGTAGGAGAATGTTTGACGTGTTCTAAGGTCAAAGCTGAGCATCAGAAACCATCAGGTCTACTTCAACAACCCGAAATCCCGGAATGGAAATGGGAAAACATTACCATGGATTTCATCACTAAATTGTCAAGGACTGCAAGTGGTTTTGATACTATTTGGGTAATAGTTGATCGTCTCACCAAATCAGCAAACTTCCTGCTAATAAGAGAAGATGACAAGATGGAGAAGTTAGCACGACTGTATTTGAAGGAAGTCGTCTCCAGACATGGAATACCAATCTCTATTATCTCTGATAGGGATGGCAGATTTATTTCAAGATTCTGGCAGACATTACAGCAAGCATTAGGAACTCGTCTAGACATGAGTACTGCCTATCATCCACAAACTGATGGGCAGAGCGAAAGGACGCTACAAACGCTTGAAGACATGCTACGAGCATGTGTTATTGATTTCGGAAACAGTTGGGATCGACATCTACCGTTAGCAGAATTTTCCTACAACAACAGCTACCATTCAAGCATTGAGATGGCGCCGTTTGAAGCACTTTATGGTAGAAAGTGCAGGTCTCCGATTTGTTGGAGTGAAGTGGGGGATAGACAGATTACGGGTCCGGAGATAATACAAGAAACTACCGAGAAGATCATCCAAATTCAACAACGGTTGAAAACCACCCAAAGTCGACAAAAGAGCTACGCTGACATTAAAAGAAAAGATATAGAATTTGAAATTAGAGAGATGGTCATGCTTAAAGTTGTACCTTGGAAAGGCGTTGTTCGATTTGGTAAACGAGGGAAATTAAATCCAAGGTATATTGGACCATTCAAGATTATTGATCGTGTCGGACCAGTAGCTTACCGACTTGAGTTACCTCAACAACTGGCGGCTGTACATAACACTTTCCACGTCTCGAATTTGAAGAAATGTTTTGCTAAAGAAGATCTCACTATTCCATTAGATGAAATCCAAATCAACGAAAAACTTCAATTTATCCAAGAAACCGTCGAAATAATGGATCATGAGGTTAAAAGACTTAAGCAAAACAAGATACCAATTGTTAAGGTTCGATAGAATGCTCGTAGAGGACCAGAGTTCACCTGGAAATGAGAAGATCAGATGAAGAAGAAATACCCGCATTTATTTCCAGAAGATACGTCAACACCTCCAACTGCTTAAAATTTCGGGACGAAATTTATTTAACGTGTAGGTACTGTAGTGACCCGAACTTTTCCATGTTTATATATATATTAAATGAAATTGTTATTTACATGATTAAGTGTTTCCAACATGTTAAGCAATCAAACTTGTTAAGACTTGATTAATTGAAATAGGATTCATATAGACAATTGACCACCCAAGTTGACCGGTGATTCACGAACGTTAAAACTTGTAAAAACTATACGATGACATATATATGGTTATATATATAGTTAACATGATTTTATTATAAGTATGTATCTCATTATGTATTTTAACAATGAGTTATATACATAAAAATGAGACTATTAATTTAAGAAACTCGAAAACGATATATATAACGATTATCGTTATAACAACGTCTTACTAGGTACATATGAATCATATTAAGATATTGATACACTTGGTTAATTATGTTAAATGATAAGTAAATATATTATTAATTGTATTAACAATGAAATACATATGTAAAAATAAGACTACTAACTTAATGATTTCGAAACGAGACATATATGTAACGATTATCGTTGTAACGACATTTAACTGTATATACATCATACTAAGATATATTATATATAATAATATCATGATAATATAACAATTTAACATCTCATTTGTTATAATAAACAATGGGTTAACAACATTCAACAAGATCGTTAACCTAAAGGTTTCAAAACAACATTTACATGTAACGACTAATGATGACTTAACGACTCAGTTAAAATGTATATACATGTAGTGTTTTAATATGTATTCATACACTTTTGAAAGACTTCAAGACACTTATAAAAATACTTCTACTTCACAAAAATACTTACAATTACATCCTCGTTCAGTTTCATCAACAATTCTACTCGTATGCACCCGTATTCGTACTTGTACAATACACAGCTTTTAGATGTATGTACTATTGATATATACACTCCAATGATCAGCTCTTAGAAGCCCATGTGAGTCACCTAACACATGTGGGAACCATCATTTGGCAACTAGCATGAAATATCTCATAAAATTACAAAAATATGAGTAATCATTCATGACTTATTTACATGAAAACAAAATTACATATCCTTTATATCTAATCCGTACACCACGACCAAAAACACCTACAAACACTTTCATTCTTCAATTTTCTTCATCTAATTTATCTCTCTCAAGTTCTATCTTCAAGTTCTAAGTGTTCTTCATAAATTCCAAAAGTTCTAGTTTCATAAAATCAAGAATACTTCCAAGATTGCAAGTTTACTTCCAAGTTTTCTAAATCCATTCCAAGTAATCATCCAAGATCAAGAAACCTTTGTTACTTACAGTAGGTTATCTTTCTAATACAAGGTAATAATCATATTCAAACTTAAATTCAATTTCTATAACTATAACAATCTTATTTCGAGTGGAAATCTTACTTGAAATTGTTTTCGTGTCATGATTCTGCTTCAAGAACTTTCAAGCCATCCAAGGATCCTTTGAAGCTAGATCTATTTTTCTCATTTCTAGTAGGTTTATCCAAGGAACTTGAGGTAGTAATGATGTTCATAACATCATTCGATTCATACATATAAAGCTATCTTATTCGAAGGTTTAAACTTGTAATCACTAGAACATAGTTTAGTTAATTCTAAACTTGTTCGCAAATAAAAGTTAATCCTTCTAACTTGACTTTTAAAATCAACTAAACACATGTTCTATATCTATATGATATGCTAACTTAATGATTTAAAACCTGGAAACACGAAAAACACCGTAAAACCGGATTTACGCCGTCGTAGTAACACCGCGGGCTGTTTTGGGTTAGTTAATTAAAAACTATGATAAACTTTGATTTAAAAGTTGTTATTCTGAGAAAATGATTTTTATTATGAACATGAAACTATATCCAAAAATTATAGGTAAACTCAAAGTGGAAGTATGTTTTCTAAAATGGTCATCTAGACGTCGTTCTTTCGACTGAAATGACTACCTTTACAAAAATGACTTGTAACTTATTTTTCTGACTATAAACCTATACTTTTTCTGTTTAGATTTATAAAATAGAGTTCAATATGAAACCATAGCAATTTGATTCACTAAAAACGGATTGAAAATGAAGAAGTTATGGGTAAAACAAGATTGGATAATTTTTCTCATTTTAGCTACCTAAATTGGTAACAAATCTATTCCAACCATAACTTAATCAACTTGTATTGTATATTATGTAATCTTGAGATACCATAGACACGTATACAATGTTTCGACCTATCATGTCGACACATCTATATATATTTCGGAACAACCATAGACACTCTATATGTGAATGTTGGAGTTAGCTATACAGGGTTGAGGTTGATTCCAAAATATATATAGTTTGAGTTGTGATCAATACTGAGATACGTATACACTGGGTCGTGGATTGATTCAAGATAATATTTATCGATTTATTTCTGTACATCTAACTGTGGACAACTAGTTGTAGGTTACTAACGAGGACAGCTGACTTAATAAACTTAAAACATCAAAATATATTAAAAGTGTTGTAAATATATTTTGAACATACTTTGATATATATGTATATATTGTTATAGGTTCATGAATCAATCAGTGGCCAAGTCTTACTTCCCGACGAAGTAAAAATCTGTGAAAGTGAGTTATAGTCCGACTTTTAAAATCTAATATTTTTGGGATGAGAATACATGCAGGTTTTATAAATGATTTACAAAATAGACACAAGTACGTGAAACTACATTGTATGGTTGAATTATCGAAATCGAATATGCCCCTTTTTATTAAGTCTGGTAATCTAAGAATTAGGGAACATACACCCTAATTGACGCGAATCCTAGAGATAGATCTATTGGGCCTAACAAACCCCATCCAAAGTACCGAATGCTTTAGTACTTCGAAATTTATATCATATCCGAAGGGTGTCCCGGAATGATGGGGATATTCTTATATATGCATCTTGTTAATGTCGGTTACCAGGTGTTTACCATATGAATGATTTTTATCTCTATGTATGGGATGTGTATTGAAATATGAAATCTTGAGGTCTATTGTTACGATTTGATATATATAGGTTAAACCTATAACTCACCAACATTTTTGTTGACGTTTAAAGCATGTTTATTCTCAGGTGAATACTAAGAGCTTCCGCTGTTGCATACTAAAATAAGGACAAGATTTGGAGTCCATGTTTGTATGATATTGTGTAAAAACTGCATTCAAGAAACTAATTTCGATGTAACATATTTGTATTGTAAACCATTATGTAATGGTCGTGTGTAAACAGGGTATTTTAGATTATCATTTAATCTACGTAAAGCTTTTTAAACCTTTATTTATGAAATAAAGGTTATGGTTTGTTTTAAAAATGAATGCAGTCTTTGAAAAACGTCTCATATAGAGGTCAAAACCTCGCAACGAAATAAATTAATATGGAGCATTTTTAATCAATAAGAACGGGACATTTCAACTTTGGGCGGTTTTCAACCGTTGTTGAATTTGGATGATCTTCTCGGTAGTTTCTTGTATTATCTCCGGACCCGTAATCTGTCTATCCCCCACTTCACTCCAACAAATCAGAGACCTGCACTTTCTACCATAAAGTGCTTCAAACGGCACCATCTCAATGCTTGAATAGTAGCTGTTGTTGTAAGAAAATTCTGCTAACGGTAGGTGTCGATCCCAACTGTTTCTGAAATCAATAACACATGCTCGTAGCATGTCTTCAAGCATTTGTATCGTCCTTTCATTGTGCCCATCAATTTGTGGATGATATGCAGTACTCACGTCTAGACGAGTTCCTAATGCTTGCTGTAATGTCTGCCAGAATCTTGAAATAAATCTGCCATCCCTATCAGAGATAATAGAGATTGGTATTCCATGTCTGGAGACGACTTCCTTCAAATACAGTCTTGCTAACTTCTCCATCTTGTCATCTTCTCTTATTGGCAGGAAGTGTGCTGATTTGGTGAGATGATCAACTATTACCCAAATAGTATCAAAACCACTTGCAGTCCTTGGCAATTTAGTGATGAAATCCATGGTAATGTTTTCCCATTTCCATTCTGGGATTTCGGGTTGTTGAAGTAGACCTGATGGTTTCTGATGCTCAGCTTTGACCTTAGAACACGTCAAACATTCTCCTACTTATTTAGCAACATCGGCTTTCATACTCGGCCACCAAAAATGTTTCTTGAGATCTTTGTACATCTTCCCCGTTCTAGGATGTATTGAGTATCTGGTTTTATGAGCTTCTCCATGTACCATTTCTCTCATATCTCTAAATTTTGGTACCCAAATTCTTTTAGCCCTATACCGGGTTCCGTCTTCCCGAATATTAAGATGTTTCTTTGATCCTTTGGGTGTTTCATCCTTTAAGTTTCCCTCTTTTAAAACTCCTTGTTGCGCCTCCTTTATTTGAGTAGTAAGGTTAGTGTGAATCATTATATTTATAGCTTTTACTCGAATGGGTTCTCTTTCCTTTCTGCTCAAGGCGTCGGCTACCACATTTGCCTTCCTGGGTGGTAACGAATCTCAAAGTTGTAATCATTCAACAATTCAATCCATCTGCGCTGCCTCATGTTCAGTTGTTCCTGATTAAATATGTGTTGAAGACTTTTGTGGTCGGTATATATAATACTTTTGACCCCATATAAGTAGTGCCTCCAAGTCTTTAATGCAAAAACAACCGCGCCTAATTCTAAATCATGCGTTGTATAATTCTGCTAGTGAATCTTCAATTGTCTAGACGCATAAGCAATTACTTTCCTTTGTTGCATTAATACACAACCGAGACCTTGCTTTGAGGCGTCACAATATATCACAAAATCATCATTCCCTTCAGGTAATGACAATATAGGTGCCATAGTTAACTTTTTCTTCAACAATTGAAACGCTTTCTCTTGTTCATCCTTCCATTCAAATTTCTTCCCTTTATGCGTTAATGCCGTCAAGGGTTTTTTTATTTTGGAAAAATCTTGGATGAATCTCCTGTAATAACCAGCTAGCCATAAAAATTGGTGTATGTGTTTCGGAGTTTTCGGGGTTTCCCACTTTTCAACGGTTTCAATCTTTGCTGGATCCACCTGAATACCTTCTTTGTTCACTATATGATCGAGGAATTGAACTTATTCCAACCAAAATGCACACTTTGAAAACTTAGCGTACAGTTTTTTTTTTCTTAACAACTCTAGCACTTTTCTCAAATGTTCTTCGTACTCTTGGTCATTCTTTGAGTAAATAAGTATGTCATCGATGAAAACAATGACAAACTTGTCAAGGTATGGTCCACACACTAGGTTCATGAGGTCCATGAACACAGCTGGTGCGTTAGTCAACCCAAACGGCATAACCATAAACTTGTAATGACCGTAACGCGTCCTAAAAGAAGTCTTTGGATTATCATCCTCCTTCACCCGCATTTGATGATACCCAGAACGTAAATCAATCTTCGAATAAACCGACGAGCCTTGTAGTTGATCAAATAAGTCATCAATTCTCGGTAGTGGGTAGCGGTTCTTGATGGTAAGTTTGTTCAACTCTCAGTAGTCGATACACAACCTAAATGTACCATCCTTCTTCTTGACAAACAAAACAGGAGCTCCCCACGGTGATGTGCTTGGTCGAATGAAACCACGCTCTAAAAGTTCCTGTAACTGACTTTGTAATTCTTTCATTTCGCTGGGTGCAAGTCTGTATGGAGCACGAGCTATTGGTACAGCTCCTGGTACAAGGTCTATTTGAAATTCAACGGATCGATGTGGGGGTAATCCCGGTAATTCTTTCAGAAATACATCGGGAAATTCTTTTGCGACGGGAACATCACTGATGTTCTTTTCTTCAGGTTTAACTTCCTTGATGTGTGCTAGAATGACGTAACAACCTTTTCTTATTATTTTTTGCACCTTCAAACTACTAATAAGATTTAATTTCGCGTTGTTCTTTTCTCCGTACACCATTAAAGGTTTTCCTTTTTCACGCATAATGCGAATCGCATTTTTGTAACAAACTACCTCTGCTCTCACCTTTTTCAACCAGTCCATGCCAATTATTACATCAAAACTCCCTAACTCGACTGGTATTAAATCAATTTTAAACGTTTCATCCCCCAGTTTAATTTCTCTATCCCGACATATATTATCTGCTGAAATTAATTTACCATTTGCTAATTCGAGTAAAAATTTACTCTCCAAAGGCGTTAATGTGATGACCCAGAAATTTCCGACCAAATTTAAACTTTAATCTTTATATGTTTCCGATACGATAAGCAAAGTCTGTAATATTGAGTCTGGAAAATTTTGAAAATATTGTTCATATATGCAATTACCCATTGACCCATTTCTGACGATTCATGAACAATTGTGTGAAAATAAATATATATATATATATATATATATATATTTATATATATATATATATATATATATATATATATATATATGAATGATGTACACAATTAATGTTATATGAAGTTGGTAATATGAATAAAATATATATAAGTGTTAATTGTTCAAATATGTTATTATATAGTATCCGTATTAGATAACTTATAAAATGTACCATTTTTATAGTAAACTTAATTACAAGTTAAGACATAGATATTATATTACTTTTATTCTTAATATTAATATCAGCATTATTAATTTAATATCTAGTATATATACATATGAGATTTGATAAGCAAAATTCGTTATATCAATATAGTTAATACTACTCTCATTATTATTATTATTATTATTATTATTATTACTAATATTATTATTTGTGTTATTAATATATATAATTGAAACATGTAACTTGATATTACTAGTATTATTATTAAGCATTATCATTAAGAAGTATTACTATTGATATATTATTATTATTATTTTTTTTATTCGATATTATTATGAATAAAACTATTGTTAAATATTACATCAAATTAATTACAAATTATTATACTTGCTTTCATTATCATTATCATCACTAAAATTAATATTAATATCAATATTGATCTCAATATTAGTGATACTATTAATTACAATATATAATATATATACTATCATAAATAGTATTGTTATTATCATTATCATTTTTAATATTATAATTATCATTTTATTTAATATCATTAATATTGATACTAGTAGTAAAATTAGTATTATTTTGATTATCAATATCATTATTATTATTTCTATTATTATTATTGGTAATTTTATAACTCTATTATTATTATTATTAATGTATTTGTATTATTTATAATTAATCTTAAAAGTTATATATGTTAACAGATAGGTAAATCGTACCAGGTTTCTATATGATGTAACACTGATAGCACGAAGAGATTAATGATTTCAGATAAGAATTGTTATGAAAATATTCTCGGAAATATCAAAGATATTTATGATGATATTTTCAGAATTTCTGAGATCGAATGTTGATGAAGAAAATCCTTTCGCAAGGATTTAGAATAAATAAGGAGCAAGATATTCACTAAAGACTTCATCAGAAACAGAATCATCAGGGTTCTTTATGTACAAGTTTAGTCCTTGTGATTTGCTCAGAGTCTCCTTCATGGTTTGCTCAATTCGTTTTTCAGTACCAAACTTCCTTTTGAGCTTTTCCAACGTATCTTTTTTTTTATCAAACTTTTGACTGTTAAAATCATCCATAGTTTTTGTTGCTTCATTCAACTTTTCAAAATTTAGAGCATTAATTCACAGACTGGGTGCTTTTCTGAATTTCAAAATGGAAGATCATAGTTCTAAGAGATAAATGTTATATGGATACATATAACTGTTGATGTGGAAACGTTGCGAGACTCAAAATACAAATTTGCTGATTCCCGGTAATTGGTATGGCAGTTCTCGTTACAAGATGCGGATGAGTATATGATAGGGTTTCAATGAATAAATATAATGATTTGTCAGAGAGATTTAAGCCAAAAAAAAACAACGAGGCTGCTGGTATGTCTTCTGGTAATATGGTGGAATATAAAAGAATTCTCCGTTATAAAAAGGGTAATTGTATATATCAGGATTATAGTAAGGCTACTTCGAATGAAAAGTCGAAGTTGACTTGCTGGAGCTGTGACAAAATTGGCTACTTTGAAAAGGGATCGCAAAGTTATTTTTGCTAATAAATGCCAAAGGATCTGATGCGGCTACGTGTTAAACTTTTACTCAGTTGCCGAGAGTTTCTCAGGTGCATAACTATATGCATAAACATTTCCTTCCGTAGATGAAGTGCGGTTGATTCATCCTATCGATTGAGGTGTTTTCAAGAATCATGAAAGGTTTGAACGCAGATTGTAATCGTCAAGATACAGATGAGGTTTAAGATGAGATCAAGTGGCAAACTTGAAGATATGTTTAGTTTCATATGTTATAATCAATATTTTAATTCATTTTAATTATCCAATGTCGACAGTCCATATTTGATAGTCCACAATTAACAGTCCGATAATACATATATAGCTTAATATATAATATCCGAATTAATTAATACGTATCGGGACCCGTGTACATGTCTCAGACTCGATCACAACTCAAAGTATATATATTATTATAGAATCAACCTCAACCCTGCATAGAGAACTCGATCATTACTGCATATAGAGTGTCTATGGTGATTCCAAAAAATATATATAGATGCATCGATATGATATGTCAAAACCTTGTATACGTGTCCCGATATTTAAAGTGCGTAAAATAAATAACAGGAATTAAATAACGATAACTAAAGTGCGTAAAGTAAATAACAGAAATTAGATGACAATAAATAAAATTGCGGGAATGTAAATTGCGATAATTAAATTGCAATAAATAAAATGCGATAAATAGAATGTAATCAGTTAGCTAGGAACAGTTAGCTGGAACAGTTAGCATGGTTTCTTAACAAAATTCCATATTGTTAATTAGTCTGTTTCTAATCAATTTTTATTGTGTCCATTATTTCTTCATTATGCCACTTGTTGGATTCTGGTAAGTAAAAATCTAAATATGAAATTGAATTTGAATGAAAATGGTTATTCTATGGTGAACGGATTCGTATATCGATAGATGTAGGTAGGATGGTAATCGACTGTTGAATCAGATTCGAAGACTGTACAATGTAACTTATTAATGTGAAATCTTAAATATTTCTCGGGTATTACCTACCCGTTAAAATATTTTTACCATTAACAGTTTGTACGAAAGAATTTTTAATCACAATCTTTATGAAAATATATTTACATATATATTTTCTTCAGATGTAATTATGGATTTAATGAGTTAATGTGATATTAAACTCATCAGATTTACGATTAGAACTATGATACATAATCTCTAAAACATTAGAGTTTACATAATCGTCATGTCGAATGAAGATAAATGATGTAGAATGATTTGTGGAACGATAATTATACTCGAGGTACAGAATGAGATGTTGAGGCATGGATTGTTAAAACTTGGGTTGTTGGTGGTACTGGTGTCATTGGTGTTAAGGCTGGTGATGTTACTGGTGTTGGTGATACTGTTGATGATTGCAAATTGTATACCGTGCTCTCTAAAGTTAATACTCGAGCTCGGAGTTCTCTAACTTCTTCTACTAACCCGAGTTGTTTATCAATGT
The DNA here is from genome assembly GCF_046630445.1 of Rutidosis leptorrhynchoides. Classification (NCBI taxonomy): domain Eukaryota; kingdom Viridiplantae; phylum Streptophyta; class Magnoliopsida; order Asterales; family Asteraceae; genus Rutidosis; species Rutidosis leptorrhynchoides. The sequence continues at coordinate 204,449,637 of NC_092339.1, forward strand.
GAGGTAGAGGTCGGATATCTTCTCTAGTTCCATTAATGGTAGTTTCAAAAAAAATCTTGCAAATAGGGTATAAACGGTATTGCGAACGGGTTCGCCGGTGAGCGGGTCAAGTACTCCAAGGTTAGGTGGTAGATTTGATTCATGATATGGAGTACCTTCTTCCTTTCTCCATAGGCTGAGTATGTCGCGAACCCATCCCCATTTTCTCCAGTAATCACGGTAGTTGATTGGTTGGTGTGCTCCTGTCACGCTGTCTTCGGAGTCAGAGGAACTTGGTCGATTCGTAGAGGCCATCTTAAACGATCTCAGGAAAGATTTTTGGTATGAAGAGTTTAGTGGCATCAATTGATAGTTAGATGGTATTCTTAATGCATAATTTGCATAGATATATATAGTACCAGGATCCCTTAAATTAAGGAGAAATTTACGAGAGATATCAGGCAAGGTCTACAGTAACAGATACACTAAGATATGAATTGTCAGATACGCTAAGATATGAATTTTGTCTATACACTCTTCATGCAGTCAATGCAGTAAAATGTGTCTAGACTAAGAATAATGAGTAGGTAATTTCCTAAGGATGATAAGCAGATGTTTTCCGATAAAAATGATAAGCAAAACTTTTGGCATGCAGACACTGTCGAAGTCCAGACTCACTAATGCATCCTAACGACTATCAGTTAGGCACGCTAATGCAAGACCTGGTTCGCTAAGACCACCGCTCTGATACCAACTGTAGAGACCCGTCCTAATCCATCCGGACGAAGTCCATATCGATTACAAATGATTCACAACAGTTGATTACATCGCGAGGTAATTAACCTCTATATGATAAATTTTACAAACATTGCATTCGTTTTTAAAAGACAAACTTTCGTTACATCGACAGTTGACAGTCATGTAAAGCATTTCATAATATATCCAAATATAATTGACTTAATAATAATCTTGATGAACTCAACGACTCGAATGCAACATCTTTTGAAATATGTCATGAATGACTCCAAGTAATATCTCTAATATGAGCAAATGCACAGCGGAAGATTTCTTTCGTACCCGAGAATAAACATGCTTTAAAGTGTCAACCAAAAGGTTGGTGAGTTTATTAGTTTATCATAAAGAATCATTTCATAATTTTAATAGACCATAAGATTTCATACTTCCATTTCTCATAATCATACGTCCCATGCATAGAGACAAAAATATCATTCATATGGATTGAACACCTGGTAACCGACATTCACAATATGCATATAAGAATATCCCCATCATTCCGGGATCCTCCTTCGGACATGATATAAATTTCGAAGTACTAAAGCATCCGGTACTTTGGATGGGGCTTGTTGGGCCCGATAGATCTATCTTTAGAGTTCGCGTCAATTAGGGTGTCTGTTCCCTAATTCTTAGATTACCAGACTTAATAAAAAGGGGCATATTCAGTTTCGATCATTCAACCATAGAACGTAATTTCGATTACTTGTGTCTATTTCGTAAAACAGTTATAAAAGTTGCGCATGTATTCTCAGCCCAAAAATATAAAGGGTAAAAAGGTAAATGAAACTCACAATACTGTATTTTGTAGTAAAAATACATATGACGACATTGAACAATGCAGGGTTGGCCTCGGATTCACGAACCTATATCAAGTATTAACACATTATAGTATAAATCAATTAAGTTTATATATTTGTTATGTATTAATTATTCTTATAATATATTATGATACTTATTTGATATTTAATTAATGTTATATCAATAATATTAGTTGAAACATAATTTTATGTAATATTAGTATATTTTATGTAATAATATATTTACATATATATCTTTTGTTTTGTAAAATTAATAATTGTAGAAATACCTAAGGATAATAATAATAATAATAATAATAATAATAATAATAATTTTTAAAAGTATAAAACTACCTTAGGAGTCATTTTTAAAAAAATTGCACCAAGCCGGGCTCGAACCCGAGACCTCTCGTTCACTCATCAACACCCTTAACCATTCCTCCATTTCAGTTTTTCTGATTTATAATACAAACCCAAATACTTATCTATTACATGTTTCAACTCACTTCATCTTCTTCACCAAAATCTAAACAATCAAACAACTTCATTCTTAATAGTCAATCATCAAAATGGTTTTAGGACTTCTAAACAAACATGAAACAAAAAATAAAAATGTGTTCATGATATAAAAAAAATGAGAAAAATAACAAAAAAACCCTACTGCTTGCTCGTAGCCAAGAAAAAAAAAATTTTGTTTTCAATTTTGAGTTCGTTTTGGACAATCTTTACAACATGAAACATGTTTCAAATCATTCCTAAAAACTATTGAAATTGTCAATTGAACTTAAAACATCAAAACAAGCTCTAATTTCTCCAAGAACAAAATAGTTGACTTTTGACAATTTAACTTTGACTCGCAAATTCGAATTCGTTATCAAGAATTGGAACTTGAGATTTTGCAGGAAGTTTAAGTAAATGATTCCTAACAACTCTACATTTTTAGTTTTTGAAATTTGTTTCGAATTCACGTTAGTGTATATCACTGTGAAGAACTCAAGAACTCAAAAATTGATTTTTAGATTAAGAGTGTTATAGGTTATGATTACAACATGAATTGTGTTGCAAATCATTCCTATAATCTTTATGGATCATCAAATTAACTGGAGATATCAAAACAAACTCGAATTTGATTCAAGAACACTTGGTTGACTTTGAAAACCAAAACTTTGACTCTCAAATTAGAAATTAATAGAAAGAATTGAGGATTGAAAACTTACAGATAGTTTAGATAGACGATTCCTAACATGACTGCATTATTACATTTTGAAAATTTGTTCTAAATCAAAATATGGTGAAAAAGATGAATGTACCGAGTGTCGAGCTTATTTTCTGGGTTTTCTTTGTTTTCAACTCAAATTGCAGTTTGTAACTTATATAGAGTGATTAGGTACATGATTTAACAGTTAAATTGATTTCCAATTGATTTGTGAAGTAGACTTGTAACAAACTGGAAACATGAAGTACGTAAATTATTTTCATGTGAAGAAAAAGAAAAAAAATTGATAGTTACTTCTAACATAATGGGATTCCCTATTTTTATTTTTAATAAATATTAATAGTAAATACCCTAATAATATTAATAATAATTCTAATAAAATAACTAAATAATATCATAAAAATGATAATAAATAAAAATAAGAATTCGTTTAAATCATAAATAAATTTTAATCTTAATTATCTTGTACATTATTTTACATTTTCAATTCAAATGATTATTTTGTATTTTATTAATACAACTTAATATGCACTCTTATATTTATACATGTATATATATTTACATATTTATTTACACACAATTGTTCGTGAATCGTCGGAAATAGTCACAAGTTAAATGAATCTATATAAATAGTTCAAACATTTCGAGACTCAACATTACAGGCTTTGCTTATTGTGTTGGAACATATAAAGATTAAGTTTTAATTTGGTCGGAAATTTCTGGGTCGTCACAAGTAACATCACCAGCCTCAGCACCAATGGCACCAGTACCACAAACAACCGAAGTTTCAACAATCCATGCCTCAACATCTCATTCTGTACCTCGAGTATAATCATCGTTCTACGAATAGTTCTACATCATTTGTCTTCGTTCGACATGGCGATTATGTAATCTCTGATGTTTTAGAGATTATATATTCTTGTTCTAACGGTAAATCAAATGAGTTTAATATCATACTGACTCAATAAATCCATGATTACATCTGAAGAAAATATATATGTATATATAATTTTCATAAAGATTGTAATTAAAAATTCTTTCGTACAAACTGTTAATGATAAAAATATTTTAACGGGTAGGTAATACCCGAGGAATATTCAGATTTCACATTAATAAGTTACAATTTACATTCTTTGAAGCTGATTCAACAGTCATTTACTATCCTACTTACATCTAAAAAGATACGAATCCGTTCACCGCAGAATAATCATTTTCATTCAATTTCATATTTGGATTTTGACCTATCAGAATCCAACAAGTGGCATAATGAAGAACACATTTGACGGGAAAAAAAAAATTTTTTGATAGAAACAAACAAATTAACTGCGAATAATTTTGTAAGAATCCACGCTAACTGTTCCAGCTAACTGTTCCTAGCTAACTGATTACATTTTATTTATCGCAATTTTAATTCTCGCATTTTTATTTAACGTCATTTAATTTCTGTTATTTACTTTACGCACTTTATTTATCGTCATTTATTTTCTGTTATTTATTTTACACACTTTAAATATCAGGACACGTATACAAGGTTTTGACATATCATATCGACGCATCTATATATATTATTTGGAATCACCATAGACACTCTATATGCAGTAATGATCGAGTTCTCTATACAGGGTTGAGGTTGATTCTATAATAATATATATACTTTGAGTTGTGATCGAGTCTGAGACATGTACACGGGTCACGATACGTATTAATTAATTCGAATATTATATATTAAATTATAGATGATTATTAGACTGTTAACAGTGGACTATCGATCGTGGACTAATGACATTGGACAATTAAAATGAATTAAAATATTGATTATAACATATGAAACTAAATAATTCTTTAAGTTTGCAACTTGATTTCATTCTAAACCTCGTTTGTATCTTGACGATTATAATCTGCGTTCAAACCTTTCATGATTCTTGAAAACACCTCAATAGAAAGGATGATCCAACCACACGTTATCTACAAAAGGGAGAACCTATGCATATAGTTATGCACCTGAGAAACTCTCGGCAATTGAGTAAAAGTTTAACATGTAGTCGCGTCAGATCCTTTGGCATTTATTAGCAAAAATAACTTTGCGATCCCTTTTCAAAGTAGCCAATTTTGTCACAGCTCCTGTAGTGACCCGAACTTTTCCATGTTTATATATATTAATTGAGATTGATATTTACATGATTAAATGTTTCCAACATGTTAAGCAATCAAACTTGTTAAGACTTGATTAATTGAAATATGTTTCATATAGACAATTGACCACCCAAGTTGACCGGTGATTCACGAACGTTAAAACTTGTAAAAACTATACAATGACATATATATGGTTATATATATAGTTAACATGTTTTTATTATAAGTATGTATCTCATTAGGTATTTTAACAATGAGTTATATACATAAAAATGAGACTATTAATTTAAGAAACTCGAAAACGATATATATAACAATTATCGTTATAACAACGTCTTACTAGGTACATATGAATCATATTAAGATATTGATACACTTGGTTAATTATGTTAAATGATAAGTAAATATATTATTAAGTGTATTAACAATGAAATACATATGTAAAAATAAGACTACTAACTTAATGATTTCGAAACGAGACATATATGTAACGATTATCGTTGTAACGACATTTAACTGTATATACATCATACTAAGATATATTATATATCATAATATCATGATAATATAATAATTTAAAATCTCATTTGTTATAATAAACAATGGGTTAACAACATTCAACAAGATCGTTAACCTAAAGATTTCAAAACAACATTTACATGTAACGACTAACGATGACTTAACGACTCAGTTAAAATGTATATACATGTAGTGTTTTAATATGTATTCATACACTTTTGAAAGACTTCAAGACACTTATCAAAATACTTCTACTTAACAAAAATGCTTACAATTACATCCACGTTCAGTTTCATCAACAATTCTACTCGTATGCACCCGTATTTGTACTCGTACAATACACAGCTTTTAGATGTATGTACTATTGGTATATACACTCCAATGATCAGCTTTTAGCAGCCCATGTGAGTCACCTAACACATGTGGGAACCATCATTTGGCAACTAGCATGAAATATCTCATAAAATTACAAAAATATGAGTAATCATTCATGACTTATTTACATGAAAACAAAATTACATATCCTTTATATCTAATCCATAAACCAACGACCAAAAACACCTACAAACACTTTCATTCTTCAATTTTATTCATCTAATTAATCTCTCTCAAGTTCTATCTTCAAGTTCTAAGTGTTCTTCATAAATTCCAAAAGTTCTAGTTTCATAAAATCAAGAATACTTTCAAGTTTGCTAGCTCACTTCCAATCTTGTAAGGTGATCATCCAACCTCAAGAAATCTTTGTTTCTTACAGTAGGTTATCATTCTAATACAAGGTAATAATCATATTCAAACTTTGGTTCAATTTCTATAACTATAACAATCTTATTTCAAGTGATGATCTTACTTGAACTTGTTTTCGTGTCATGATTCTGCTTCAAGAACTTCGAGCCATCCAAGGATCCGTTGAAGCTAAATCCATTTTTCCCTTTTCCAGTAGGTTTATCCAAGGAACTTAAGGTAGTAATGATGTTCATAACATCATTCGATTCATACATATAAAGCTATCTTATTCGAAGGTTTAAACTTGTAATCACTAGAACATAGTTTAGTTAATTCTAAACTTGTTCGCAAACAAAAGTTAATCCTTCTAACTTGACTTTTAAAATCAACTAAACACATGTTCTATATCTATATGATATGCTAACTTAATGATTTAAAACCTGGAAACACGAAAAACACCGTAAAACCGGATTTACGCCGTCGTAGTAACACCGCGGGCTGTTTTGGGTTAGTTGATTAAAAACTATGATAAACTTTGATTTAAAAGTTGTTATTCTGAGAAAATGATTTTTATTATGAACATGAAACTATATCCAAAAATTATGGTTAAACTCAAAGTGGAAGTATGTTTTCTAAAATGGTCATCTAGACGTCGTTCTTTCGACTGAAATGACTACCTTTACAAAAACGACTTGTAACTTATTTTTCCGACTATAAACCTATACTTTTTCTGTTTAGATTCATAAAATAGAGTTCAATATGAAACCATAGCAATTTGATTCACTCAAAACGGATTTAAAATGAAGAAGTTATGGGTAAAACAAGATTGGATAATTTTTCTCATTTTAGCTACGTGAAAATTGGTAACAAATCTATTCCAACCATAACTTAATCAACTTGTATTGTATATTATGTAATCTTGAGATACCATAGACACGTATACAATGTTTCGACCTATCATGTCGACACATCTATATATATTTCGGAACAACCATAGACACTCTATATGTGAATGTTGGAGTTAGCTATACAGGGTTGAGGTTGATTCCAAAATATATATAGTTTGAGTTGTGATCAATACTGAGATACGTATACACTGGGTCGTGGATTGATTCAAGATAATATTTATCGATTTATTTCTGTACATCTAACTGTGGACAACTAGTTGTAGGTTACTAACGAGGACAGCTGACTTAATAAACTTAAAACATCAAAATATATTAAAAGTGTTGTAAATATATTTTGAACATACTTTGATATATATGTATATATTGTTATAGGTTCGTGAATCAACCAGTGGCCAAGTCTTACTTCCCGACGAAGTAAAAATATGTGAAAGTGAGTTATAGTCCCACTTTTAAAATCTAATATTTTTGGGATGAGAATACATGCAGGTTTTATAAATGATTTACAAAATAGACACAAGTACGTGAAACTACATTCTATGGTTGAATTATCGAAATCGAATATGCCCCTTTTTATTAAGTCTGGTAATCTAAGAATTAGGGAACAGACACCCTAATTGACGCGAATCCTAAAGATAGATCTATTGGGCCTAACAAACCTCATCCAAAGTACCGGATGCTTTAGTACTTCGAAATTTATATCATATCCGAAGGGTGTCCCGGAATGATGGGGATATTCTTATATATGCATCTTGTTAATGTCGGTTACCAGGTGTTCACCATATGAATGATTTTTATCTCTATGTATGGGATGTGTATTGAAATATGAAATCTTGTGGTCTATTATTATGATTTGATATATATAGGTTAAACCTATAACTCACCAACATTTTTGTTGACGTTTTAAGCATGTTTATTCTCAGGTGATTATTAAGAGCTTCCGCTGTCGCATACTTAAATAAGGACGAGATTTGGAGTCCATGCTTGTATGATATTGTGTAAAAACTGCATTCAAGAAACTTATTTTGTTGTAACATATTTGTATTGTAAACCATTATGTAATGGTCGTGTGTAAACAGGATATTTTAGATTATCATTATTTGATAATCTACGTAAAGTTTTTTAAACCTTTATTGATGAAATAAAGGTTATGGTTTGTTTTAAAATGAATGCAGTCTTTGAAAAACGTCTCATATAGAGGTCAAAACCTCGCAACGAAATCAATTAATATGGAACGTTTTTAATCAATAAGAACGGGACATTTCAGTTGGTATCCGAGCGTTGGTCTTAGAGAACCAGAATTTTGCATTAGTGTGTCTTATCGAGTTTGTTAGGATGCATTAGTGAGTCTGGACTTCGACCATGTTTACTTGAAAAATGATTGCTTAACAAATTTTGTTGGAAACTATATATTTTTAACATGTGAATATTATGTGATATATTAATCTCTTAACGCGTTTGATATTATGTGATAGATGTCTACCTCTAGAACAAGTCCCATTGACTCACCTAATAATAATGAAGAGTCAAATGTAAATTGGAATGATTCGCGGACTGATTCACAAGTTCCCGAAGAGGAACCGGAAGAAGAGTCGGAACCGGAAGAAGAATCGGAACCGGAAGAAGAATCGGAACCGGATGAAGAAATAGAACCGGTGGGGGAAATAATAAAACAGTTAAGTAAAAGAAAATCCTCAACCAACCGGCCAAGGTTAATTATGGTCAATGGTGTTTCCGCCAAGGAAGCAAAATATTGGGAGGATTACCAATTCTCCGATGAATCGGATTCCGACGAGAATTCCGATGATGTTATAGAAATTACCCCAACTGAATTTAAAAAGGCAAAAGAAAATAATAAGGGAAAGGGCATAAAAATAGAGAAATCTAATTCCAACCCCGATGAACATTATATGTATCGTCAACCCCCGAAGTTCTTAAGTTGTAACAATGACCCGGGAACCTCTAAACCACCAGGTTTTTCTAAACCAATGTGGAAAATTACGGCTCGTATTAGGGGAACATCATATATCCCTAGAAACCTGGCAAAACGAACCAAAACCGAAGAAGAAGAAACGAGCGAGTCGGAATAAGATAGTTGTATTCGTGTGGTGTAATATATGTAATATAGTGTGCTTATGCTTTATGATATATGTAAAAATTGCTTGTATTAATAAGTATTTTTTTATGAATCTAACTCTTGTCTATTTTACAGTTTAAAAACACAAAATGGATAGACAACCCAATATTTTAAGAGACCTACCCGGAGACATGATTGATGAAATCTTGTCTAGAGTCGGTCAGAATTCCTCGGCACAACTATTTAAGGCGAGATCAGTTTGTAAGACATTCGAAGAACGTTCCAAGAATGCCTTGGTTTATAAAAGGCTTTCGTTTGAAAGATGGGGGATATCACATTGGGAAATCCATAAGTTACGATGTGTTTACTTTGCCGCATATATTGCGGGGAACCCAAATGCTATTTTACGCAATGGGTTAAGAAATTATTTTGACTCAATATATCCGAATATTGGACTTCGTGATTTAGAAAAAGCGGCTAACATGCAACATAAAGAAGCAAGTTATGCTTACGGATTAGTAATGTTCGCTTCTCACCAAAGTGAGAACAAGAACATCGGGCTACAACTATTAAACAAAACGTTCCCACAAGTGACGGAGTCGGTAATTGGGGTAAGAAATGAGGTTTTTAGATTGTTACGGGACTGTTGGACATTACGTAACCCTCATCCCTTTGACGACGTTACAACACGCTATCTTATCAATGGCCATAACGGTTATGTTCCACAAGACCAAGGATGGGAAGTAGTCCTAGTAAAACCAGAATGCATGACTTGTTTCTGGACGTATGAATTACGTGTCTTTATTGCCTTTGCTGAACGACTTGTGTACTAGCTAGAATTATCTTCACAACTATCTTGTATCAAAGTTATTGTGTGCTATATTTCATGCTTTATGTAAAATAAGCGATATTGTAAGTTTTTAAAATATTGTATAAAAGTTTGAACGCGAAATATTATTATAATCAGTTTTTCATATAGAATTGTAGTAGTTGAATTGTATATTAGCTACTAAGTATGAACTTAACGGGTAGGTACTACCCGAATTTAAACTTATAAAACGCTAATATGAAGAAAAAGCTTTTATAAATGAGTTCATATTATGCTACGAAATACTATTAACTACTCTTAATATTCTGTATGATTAACTTGTTCCATTTGACTATTTTGAAGGAAATGGCACCGACTACTCGACACACCGTGAATATGAATGAAGAGGAATTCTGTACTTTTCTAGCTTCAAACATAGCCGCAGTACAGGCTGCGCTACATACCAACAATAACCTTGGATCTAGCAGTACAAGAAATCGTGTAGGATGCACCTACAAAGAATTCACTGCCTGCAAACCTTTGGAATTTGATGGAACCGAAGGACCGATCGGATTGAAATGGTGGACCGAGAAGGTCGAATCGGTGTTTGCCATAAGTAAGTGTACTGAAGAGGATAAAGTAAAGTACGCTACGCATACCTTCACAGGTTCTGCGTTAACATGGTGGAATACCTATCTAGAGCAAGTGGGACAAGACGATGCGTACGCACTACCGTGGTCAGCATTCAAGCACTTGATGAACGAGAAGTACCGTCCCAGAATCGAGGTCAATAAGCTCAAGACAGAACTTAGAGGGTTACGAACCCAAGGATTTGATATTACCACGTACGAAAGACGATTCACAGAATTGTGCCTATTGTGTCCGGGAGCATTCGAAGATGAGGAAGAGAAGATTACCGGAAAGAATCCAAGAAGATATAAGTTCACACGAGCCCGCCTCCATACAACAGGCATGTAGAATGGCTCACAAACTCGTGAACCAGATTGAAGAAAGAATTAAAGAACAGACTGCTGAAGAGGCCAATGTGAAGCAAGTTAAAAGAAAGTGGGAGGAAAACGGTGATAAGAATCACCAATACAATAACAACAGCAATTACAACAATAATCGCAACAATTATCCCAACAATCGCAACATCAATCGTAACTACAACCAACGGCCCAACAACAACAACAACAACAACAACAGCAACTACAACAATCATCCCAACAACAATAATAACCGCAACAACAACAACAATCAGAAGCAGCTATGCCAAAGGTGTGAAAAGAATCACTCGGGGTTCTGCACCAAATTTTGCAACAAGTGTAAAAGAAATGGTCATAGCGCAGCGAAGTGTGAGGTCTACGGACCAGGGGCTAATAGAACGAAAGGAACAAATGGTGTCGGAACGAGTAATGGCGGAGCAAGTAGTGTCGGAGCAAGTTATGCCAATGTAGTTTGTTATAAATGTGGAAAACCGGGCCACATTATTAGAAATTGCCCGAACCAGGAGAACACGAATGGACAAGGCCGCGGAAGAGTTTTCAATATTAATGCGGCAGAGGCACAAGAAGACCCGGAGCTTGTTACGGGTACGTTTCTTATTGACAATAAATCTTCTTACGTTTTATTTGATTCGGGTGCGGATAGAAGCTATATGAGTAGAGATTTTTGTGCTAAATTAAGTTGTCCATTGACGCCTTTGGATAGTAAATTTTTACTCGAATTAGCAAATGGTAAATTAATTTCAGCAGATAATATATGTCGGAATCGAGAAATTAAACTGGTTAGCAAAACATTTAAGATTGATTTGATACCAGTAGAGTTAGGGAGTTTTGATGTGATAATCGGTATGGACTGGTTGAAAGAAGTGAAAGCAGAGATCGTCTGTTACAAAAATGCAATTCGCATTATACGAGAAAAAGGAAAACCCTTAATGGTGTACGGAGAAAAGGGCAACAAGAAGCTACATCTTATTAGTAATTTGAAGGCACAAAAACTAATAAGAAAAGGTTGCTATGCTGTTCTAGCACACGTCGAGAAAGTACAAACTGAAGAAAAGAGCATCAATGATGTTCCCATTGCAAAAGTATTTCCAGATGTATTTTCGAAAGAATTACCGGGATTACCCCCACATCGATCCGTTGAATTTCAAATAGATCTTGTACCAGGAGCTGCACCAATAGCTCGTGCTCCTTACAGACTCGCACCCAGCGAGATGAAAGAACTGCAAAGCTAATTACAAGAACTTTTAGAGCGTGGTTTCATTCAACCAAGCACATCACCGTGGGGAGCTCCTGTTTTGTTTGTCAAGAAGAAAGATGGTACATTCAGGTTGTGTATCGACTACCGAGAGTTGAACAAACTTACCATCAAGAACCGCTACCCACTACCGAGAATCGACGACTTATTTGATCAACTACAAGGCTCGTCTATTTATTCAAAGATTGACTTACGTTCTGGGTATCATCAAATGCGGGTGAAAGAAGATGATATTCCAAAGACTGCTTTCAGAACACGTTACGGTCATTACGAGTTTATGGTCATGCCGTTTGGTTTAACAAATGCACCAGCTGTATTCATGGACCTTATGAACCGAGTGTGTGGACCATACCTTGACAAGTTTGTCATTGTTTTCATTGATGACATACTTATTTACTCAAAGAATGACCAAGAACACGGTGAACATTTGAGAAAGGTGTTAGAAGTATTGAGGAAGGAAGAATTGTACGCTAAGTTTTCAAAGTGTGCATTTTGGTTGGAAGAAGTTCAATTCCTCGGTCACATAGTGAACAAAGAAGGTATTAAGGTGGATCCGGCAAAGATAGAAACTGTTGAAAAGTGGGAAACCCCGAAAACTCCGAAACACATACGCCAGTTTTTAGGACTAGATGGTTACTACAGAAGGTTCATCCAAGACTTTTCCAGAATAGCAAAACCCTTGACTGCATTAACGCATAAAGGGAAGAAATTTGAATGGAATGATGAACAAGAGAAAGCGTTTCAGTTATTGAAGAAAAAGCTAACTACGGCACCTATATTGTCATTGCCTGAAGGGAATGATGATTTTGTGATTTATTGTGACGCATCAAAGCAAGGTCTCGGTTGTGTATTAATGCAGCGAACGAAGGTGATTGCTTATGCGTCTAGACAATTGAAGATTCACGAACAAAATTATACGACGCATGATTTGGAATTAGGCGCGGTTGTTTTTGCATTAAAGACTTGGAGGCACTACTTATATGGGGTCAAAAGTATTATATATACCGACCACAAAAGTCTTCAACACATATTTAATCAGAAACAACTGAATATGAGGCAGCGTAGGTGGATTGAATTATTGAATGATTACGACTTTGAGATTCGTTACCACCCGGGGAAGGCAAATGTGGTAGCCGATGCCTTGAGCAGGAAGGATAGAGAACCCATTCGAGTAAAATCTATGAATATAATGATTCATAATAACCTTACTACTCAAATAAAGGAGGCGCAACAAGGAGTTTTAAAAGAGGGAAATTTAAAGGATGAAATACCCAAAGGATCGGAGAAGCATCTTAATATTCGGGAAGACGGAACCCGGTATAGGGCTGAAAGAATTTGGGTACCAAAATTTGGAGATATGAGAGAAATGGCACTTAGAGAAGCTCATAAAACCAGATACTCAATACATCCTGGAACAGGGAAGATGTACAAGGATCTCAAGAAACATTTTTGGTGGCCGGGTATGAAAGCCGATGTTGCTAAATACGTAGGAGAGTGTTTGACATGTTCTAAGGTCAAAGCTGAGCATCAGAAACCATCAGGTCTACTTCAACAACCTGAAATCCCGGAATGGAAATGGGAAAACATTACCATGGATTTCATCACTAAATTGCCAAGGACTGCAAGTGGTTTTGATACTATTTGGGTAATAGTTGATCGTCTCACCAAATCATCACACTTCCTGCCAATAAGAGAAGATGACAAGATGGAGAAGTTAGCACGACTGTATTTGAAGGAAGTCGTCTCCAGACATGGAATACCAATCTCTATTATCTCTGATAGGGATGGCAGATTTATTTCAAGATTCTGGCAGACATTACAGCAAGCATTAGGAACTCGTCTAGACATGAGTACTGCCTATCATCCACAAACTGATGGGCAGAGCGAAAGGACGATACAAACGCTTGAAGACATGCTACGAGCATGTGTTATTGATTTTGGAAACAGTTGGGATCGACATCTACCGTTAGCAGAATTTTCCTACAACAACAGCTAACATTCAAGCATTGAGATGGCGCCGTTTGAAGCACTTTATGGTAGAAAGTGCAGGTCTCCGATTTGTTGGAGTGAAGTGGGGGATAGACAGATTACGGGTCCGGAGATTATACAAGAAACTACCGAGAAGATCATCCAAATTCAACAACGGTTGAAAACCGCCCAAAGTCGACAAAAGAGCTACGCTGACATTAAAAGAAAAGATATAGAATTTGAAATTGGAGAGATGGTCATGCTTAAAGTTGCACCTTGGAAAGGCGTTGTTCGATTTGGTAAACGAGGGAAATTAAATCCAAGGTATATTGGACCATTCAAGATTATTGATCGTGTCGGACCAGTAGCTTACCGACTTGAGTTACCTCAACAACTCGCGGCTGTACATAACACTTTCCACGTC